>NC_060197.1:22925811-23070811 GCF_021184085.1 Oncorhynchus gorbuscha
TATGCCTTTATGTTTGCACTTTCTATTGAAAAGGATGATGTTACGGAGTCTAGTTGATAGGTAATCGACTAGCCGGACTGTTTCTCGCACTCCAGTTGTAGGGATTTGTACAATGCACAAACAAGGCTATTGAACCTAACATTGGTGTCTGTCTTTATTCCTTTATCTAACATATCATACTGAAACAAATATCCCACTGTATCTTCAATATGGAATGAGTTGAAAACCTACAAACCTCAGATTTCCCACTTCCTGGTTTGATTTTTTACATTTACATTTACATTTAAGTCATTTAGCAGACGCTCTTATCCAGAGCGACTTACAAATTGGTGCATTCACCTTATGACATCCAGTGGAACAGCCACTTTACAATAGTGCATCTAAATCTTTTAAAGGGGGGGGGGGTGAGAAGGATTACTTTATCCTATCCTAGGTATTCCTTAAAGAGGTGGGGTTTCAGGTGTCTCCGGAAGGTGGTGATTGACTCCGCTGTCCTGGCGTCTTGAGGGAGTTTGTTCCACCATTGGGGAGCCAGAGCAGCGAACAGTTTTGGCTGGGCTGAGCGGGAACTGTACTTCCTCAGTGGTAGGGAGGCGAGCAGGCCAGAGGTGGATGAACGCAGTGCCCTTATTTGGGTGTAGGGCCTGATCAGAGCCTGGAGGTACTGAGGTGCCGTTCCCCTCACAGCTCCGTAGGCAAGCACCATGGTCTTGTAGCGGATGCGAGCTTCAACTGGAAGCCAGTGGAGAGAGCGGAGGAGCGGGGTGACGTGAGAGAACTTGGGAAGGTTGAACACTAGACGGGCTGCGGCGTTCTGGATGAGTTGTAGGGGTTTAATGGCACAGGCAGGGAGCCCAGCCAACAGCGAGTTGCAGTAATCCAGACGGGAGATGACAAGTGCCTGGATTAGGACCTGCGCCGCTTCCTGTGTGAGGCAGGGTCGTACTCTGCGGATGTTGTAGAGCATGAACCTACAGGAACGGGCCACCGCCTTGATGTTAGTTGAGAACGACAGGGTGTTGTCCAGGATCACGCCAAGGTTCTTAGCGCTCTGGGAGGAGGACACAATGGAATTGTCAACCGTGATGGCGAGATCATGGAACGGGCAGTCCTTCCCCTGGAGGAAGAGCAGCTCCGTCTTGCAGAAGTTCAGCTTGAGGTGGTGATCCGTCATCCACACTGATATGTCTGCCAGACATGCAGAGATGCGATTCGCCACCTGGTCATCAGAAGGGGGAAAGGAGAAGATTAATTGTGTGTCGTCTGCATAGCAATGATAGGAGAGACCATGTGAGGTTATGACAGAGCCAAGTGACTTGGTGTATAGCGAGAATAGGAGAGGGCCTAAAACAGAGCCCTGGGGGACACCAGTGGTGAGAGCGCGTGGTGAGGAGACAGATTCTCGCCACGCCACCTGGTAGGAGCGACCTGTCAGGTAGGACGCAATCCAAGCGTGGGCCGCGCCGGAGATGCCCAACTCGGAGAGGGTGGAGAGGAGGATCTGATGGTTCACAGTATCGAAGGCAGCCGATAGGTCTAGAAGGATGAGAGCAGAGGAGAGAGAGTTAGCTTTAGTGGTGCGGAGCGCCTCCGTGATACAGAGAAGAGCAGTCTCAGTTGAATGACTAGTCTTGAAACCTGACTGATTTGGATCAAGAAGGTCATTCTGAGAGAGATAGCGGGAGAGCTGACCAAGGACGGCACGTTCAAGAGTTTTGGAGAGAAAAGAAAGAAGGGATACTGGTCTGTAGTTGTTGACATCGGAGGGATCGAGTGTAGGTTTTTTCAGAAGGGGTGCAACTCTCGCTCTCTTGAAGACGGAAGGGACGTAGCCAGCGGTCAGGGATAAGTTGATGAGCGAGGTGAGGTAAGGGAGAAGGTCTCCGGAAATGGTCTGGAGAAGAGAGGAGGGGATGGGGTCGAGCGGGCAGGTTGTTGGGCGGCCGGCCGTCACAAGACGCGAGATTTCATCTGGAGAGAGAGGGGAGACAGAGGTCAGAGCACAGGGTAGGGCAGTGTGAGCAGAACCAGCGGTGTCGTTTTACTTCGCAAACGAGGATCGGATGTTGTCGACCTTCTTTTCAAAATGGTTGACAAAGTCATCTGCAGAGAGGGAGGAGGGGGGGAGGGGGAGGAGGATTCAGGAGGGAGGAGAAGGTGGCAAAGAGCTTCCTAGGGTTAGAGGCAGATGCTTGGAATTTAGAGTGGTAGAAAGTGGCTTTAGCAGCAGAGACAGAGGAGGAAAATGTAGAGAGGAGGGAGTGAAAGGATGCCAGGTCCGCAGGGAGGCGAGTTTTCCTCCATTTCCGCTCGGCTGCCCGGAGCCCTGTTCTGTGAGCTCGCAATGAGTCGTCAAGCCACGGAGCGGGAGGGGAGGACCGAGCCGGTCTTAGGTTCTTGTCTGCCATATGAGTTCTGTTATACTCACAGAAACTCCATAGTGTTTTCTATCCAAATATACTAATAATATGCATATCTTAGCTTCTGCGACTGAGTAGCAGGCAGTTTACTCTCGACCACCTCTGGGCACCTTATTCATCCAAACTACTCAATACTGCCCCCAGCCATAAGAAGTTAAGAGTATGTGAACATATGCTACTATTCTATATTTTCCCTGATTAATTTCACAGCATGTAAGAGGATTTGCCAATTTGAAGACCCTGTTGACATCTGTGACTTTGCATTGACAGTGGTCTAATAGGCTAATGCCTAGGCCTATATTGGATGAGGGGTTACACTCAGGCTTCCTGTGTCTAATGTAAATATTGCTGAGTAATAGGCCTAATGGGCGAGGGGTTAGGATAAGATAAGATAGATAGGGGAAGTGTAAACTCAGATGGCCCACAACAAATCTACTGTAGGCCTGTCATATTTCAATAGAAAACAATATAAATTGATTGTCCATCTTAAAAATAGATATTTTACCTTTTTTTAACTAGACAAGTCAGTTAAGAACAAATGGTTATTTACAATGACGGCCTACCCCATACCAATAAACACATTAATACAAACTGAATCTACATGCCGTGTTAAAAAAATATTCATAAACCGTTATAGCTGGAAATATATTTACAAAGTACAAACCAGTGATTGCCTACAAATCCCGAAAGTCTTAGCAGGGTCCAATTTGACAATCGTCCAATCCGCGTCATGACAGCTCCGCACGTGACTCTGGGTGAAGTTATTCCTGAGAGAGCGGTGCAAAACAGACTGACAAATCCAGGAACGGAGAATTGCAGTTTGTGTGTAAGTAATACAAATTACGATAAAAAATACCGCGGCGAATAAATTGGGTGGGCTTTTCGGCAGCTGTTGGTTGATGTTATGTTGTGCTGAGACGAGAGAAACGTTCGCCGTTGTGTTCTAAAGTAGCTGTCGGTTTGTGTTTGGGCCTTCGCTATTTCCTGGTCGATGCTCGCGAGCTCATTCTATGGATGTGATGCACTGGCTCGAGTTTTGGCTTTGCGCTCTTGCTGGAATGGGGGGCAAAGTTGTAAAAGTTGTCTTATCGTGTGTTTGAAGCCTTTATTTTGTAAACATTGCTTTCAGTTGGTGGTTATTTTTTGTGTTTACAATGTTATTTGAGCCGTAATGTCTAGTATTGAAGCAGAACGTTTTTTATTTTCTTTCAGCGCAACATTGAAGCTAGTTTTGCATTCCATTTCTCCTTCACCTCACTTGATTTTCGGGGGGATCGGGCTAGTCAGCAAGCAGGAATTACAAGTAAAGTCAGTTAGAATACAAAACGTTCCCGAGATGAGTAACTTTAGCGTGATATGGTTTCAATTCAAAACACTTCGTTTCCCATATTTCTGCATTGAAAGTCTGACTTCACTTGTGACAGTCCCGTGCTAGTGCTACTTAGTTGCTACAGTATTTGCCACTCACACTGACACAAATGGAAAGTGGGGAGGTTGTCATGCATTGTATCATATTAGCATCGACCATAAAAGTCATCGTGATAATAATCTCAGAGCTTGAAAGGAACATTATTGAATCATTAACGTTACAGACCTCGTGTGGATATTTTTTAGCACATAAATGTATCCAAATGGTTTTTAATATTGCATTCATCCAAAAGAGGTAACCAGAATATAGGACAGAATGCTTGACCCAAATGGCATCCTATTCTCTATATGGTGCGCTAAGTTTGACCAGGGTCCATAGAACTCTGGTCAAAAGTAGTGCACTATGTAGGGTATATGGTGCTATTTTGGATGTAAACCAGTGTTTGACCCACTTGCAGCATCAGCCTACAGTATGATAATATCAACAACAATGCAGGTATTGATTTAGCCCTTTTGGGGGGAGGTCTGTTTCTGTGTCTGTCTCTGTGTTTGTGTGATGGATTGAATAGATAAGAGTAGTTTGTAGTAATGTACTGTATGATGAGGCTTGATAAGCTAGGGCAGCCCCCTTGTCTCCCACTGCCTCCCACCCAGGCGGTAGTCACTTGTCAAATATTCTGAACAAAAATATAAATGCAACCATTTCAAATATGTTGCTCAGATACAGTTCATATAAGGAAATCACTAAATTCATTAGGCCCTAAATTCATTAGGCTCTAGCCAATCAGAATGAGTTTTTCCCCACAAAAGGGCTTTATTACAGACAGAAATACTCCTCAGCACCACCCCTTCCCTCCTCTGACGATCCTGCAGGTGAAGCAGCTAGATGTGGAAATTGTGGCCTGGCATGGTTACACGTGGTCTGCGGTTGTGAGGCCGGTTGGACATACTGACATATTCTTTAAAACGACGTTGGATGCGGCTTATGGTTGAGAAATTAACATAAAATTCTCTGGAAACAAATGAGAGAACTGCACATTTTAGAGTGACCTTTTATTGTCCCCAGCACAAGGTGCACCTGTGTAATGATTATGCTGTTTAATCAGCTTCTTAATATGCCACTAGCAGGGATAATAACACATTTGGGCACAACATTTGATAGCTTTCTGTGCGTGTGGAACATTTCTGAGATCTTATTTCAGTTCATGAAACATGGGACCAGCACTTTACATGTTGCGTTTATATTTTTGTTCAGTGTATATATTTGTCTGTGTTTGTGTGTGTCTGGCGGGTGTGTGTCAAACGTTTTAAATAACGATGCTCTTTGTCTCGACGCAGTGTATCACTACCTCATTGGTACAGTATGTTGTGACCCGATGTTGCTATATCAGCTATAGAGACTGGCACTTTCAATTAAATTATTGTCTTGACTTATACCTTTAGCATTTAAAGGGAAAATCCAAATGTTGACTTTTAAATCAGTGATATATAGGCCTATCCATTTGAAGAATGTAACTTATAAATGCCTCATGAGCTTAGCTCACCTGACCCCCAAAATATAAGCTGTATCACAACCGGATGTGATTGGGAGTCCCATAGGGCGGAACACAATTGGCACAGCGTCGTTCAGGTTTGGCCGGTGTAGGCCGTTGTTGTAAATAAGAATTTGTTCTTAACTGACTTAACTAGTTAAATGAAGGTTCAATTTTAAATAAACACGGTTTAGTTTCAAAACATGGTTAAAACGAACAGTTTGTTCCCATGGATGGTCTGTCCTTGCATCCATATGAATTTGACAGTGGTTAGACTTACATTTCCCCATCCCTCAGCTGTTTACCAAAAAGGTTGACTGCTGTGTTCATTTTTCGAATCCCGGATTGCCCTGTTAAACTGACATCAACCAACCGTTGGTTGATATTCCGGTGCTGGAGTAAACCAGGCTGAACTAGGCTATATGATGCTAAATATAACTCAAGTGGTCACTACTTCAAACTGTAATAGCTGCTCCTTGAGATGAGCGGTTTTATTTGTGTGGTGTAGTGTGTGTGTGTGTGTGTGTGTTAGGGCAGGGGTTTGAAATAATTTCACCATATGAATAGTATCATACATTTTTGTTGGATATCAGATATCCAAGGCAACCCTGCTACAGCCAAGGCTAGCTAATTTGTTGCATCCACAATGTTATTTATCATCCAATATAACAATGACTGTCTTGACTGGAGTAGGCTAGAGAAGCTAGTTAAGGATCCGCCAGTTTTTTTTTCAATTTTCGTCTAAAATGACATACCCAAATCTAACTGCCTGTATCTCAGGACCTGAAGCAAGGATAGGCATATTCTTGATACCATTTGAAAGGAAACACTTTGAAGTTTGTGGAAATGTGAAATTAATGTACGAAAATATAACACAGTACAAAAAATTGCATGTTTTTTCTTTGTATGCTAGAGAAATGCCATAATCTATTATTCCAGCCCAGGTGCAATTCAGATTCTGGTCACAAGGTGGCAGCAGTGTATGTGCAATGAACCATTGCATTTCTGTGAAAAAAGACTAATCAATACCCAAATGTGCCAAAAAAATGTATTAATAACTTTTCATGTTCATTATAATGCACTCTCCTCAAACAATAGCATTGTATTATTTCACTAATACCTACTGTAAATTGGATAGTGCAGTTAGATTAACACTAATCTAAGCTTTCTGCCAATATAAGATATGTCTATGTCCTGGGAAATGTTCTTGTTACTTACAACCTCATCCTAATCGCGTTAGCTCAACTGTCCCTCGGGGCACCCACCGATCTTGTAGAGGCTAGCTAAGCTCGCTAGCTAGGCTAATTGAGGCCACATGCTGCACTTTCTCCCCAACCCCATTCAGATAAAACAGCCTACCTGTTGGTTGCTCGTTTTAGCCTACTTCTAATAAATAAAATAAAAAGTATTATGCAATTTTATTGCATTGCATTGAGCTGCTTTGATTGGCCAACATAAACAACAAGCTACCTCTCACTTTCTCCATATCGCTAACTCTCTTTGTTCAGTATGTTTTATTGTGGTTTGCACCATGCACGTCATAAAAACTACATTAAAACGTTTTTTATTCAATTAATAATTGAACATTTTTCTTTCAGCCTTAGCAGAATATGTAGAATTGCAGGAAATTTGCTTTAAAACAGCTACATTTTGTCACTGCAGCCAACAGGAGGACCTCTAAATTTTTCGGACAGCGACCGCATCATTGACCATGCTCATGGCTACGCCTACCACCTAAGCTCCATGTTGTTCCTGAAAAAATTATTGAATGTAACAATACCACATGGATATTTTAATTTAATGTCGGAAAAAGTCTTTCCGTGTTAAAATCAGATTAAAATAGGCCTATTTCTCGGGCAAAAATGAAAAACCCACACAAGTTTCTGAAAACAAACGTTCGTTCGGATATTTGAATAACTGCACATCCGTGTGTTTTTTAAATATACCTCAGTTTGATTCACAGCTGTGTGTGTTGATATACACTGAGTGTGCAAACCTCAGAAACACCTGCACTGAACACTTTCCATGACAGACTGACCAGATTTAACTACATTCAGGTGGCAGGCGCAACTGTTTGTGTGTGTCAAGAGCTGCAACGCTGATGGGTTTTTCACACTCAACAGATTCCCATGTCTATCAAGAATGGTCCACCACCCAAAGGTCATCCAGCCATCTTGCCATAACTGTGGGAAGCATTGGAGTCAGCATGGGCCAGCATCCATGTGGAATGCTTTCGACATTTTGTAGAATCCATGCCCCAATGAATTGAGGCTGTTCTGAAACACCTTCCCAATTAATTGTTCTCTTCAAAGTAGGCATTAAACATTGTTGTAGACACATCTCATTATGGGCATTAATATGGGGTTTGTCCCCCCTTTGCGGCTATAACAGCCTCCATTCTTCTGGAAAGGCTTTCCACTAGATGTTGGAACATTGCTGCGGGGACTTGCTTCCGTTCAGCAACAAGAACATAAGTGAGGTCGGGGACTGATATGTTGGGCGATTAACAATCCTATCCAACCCAGAAATGTGACATTTAGAATTCTGGATCCGGACCCTCTCTGGTCCTGGATCGGGTCTCGGGTATTTGGGTACAGGTGGATCTGTGAAGACCTCTGTGGTTCTACGTTTTGGGGATAACTATGAGTGGAAACAGTCCCAATGACTTTATTAATCAATATTGATATCTTACGTTTTGTTCTCTGACCTCTCTCCTCTCCTATCTTCTCTCCTCCTGTAGAGTCAGTGGAAGAAGCACTCCCCTGTAGAGTCATGGCCTCTGCATCAATACCAGTCTACAACCGCTCAAATAACCCCCTGGAGAACAGCTCTAGTCAGAATGTAAGGATCTCGCTCTCTTCCTCGCTTCTCTTTCCCTTCTCTCTCTTTCTCTATTTGAATTCAAAGGGCTCTCTATACTCGCATGTTATTTCTCAAACTCTCTCTCTGTTCTATGTTTTTTTTTGGTGGTTTTCAGCATATATTATTAGCTCTACTGATACCGTACTACCGACCACATCTAATAAGCTGTTTCAGCGGTTAGGCTGAGCAGGGAAGATGATGGTGCCAGTCCACACTAATACATGCAAACTCTCATCTCTCTCACTTACATACTTGTATGCATTCACACATCCCTCTACACCAGGAATCCCCAGTAGGTGGGCCACCGGGTATTTTATTTGGCCCCACAAGTTTTCTTTGCAAAAATTTCTAAAAACCTATTTTCGCTTTGTCATTATGGGGTATTGTGTGTAGATAGATGAGGGGGATTTTTTTTTTTTGATCCATCTGCAATCTCAAGTCAGTGACCAAACCTTTTAACCATGCATTTCCTAGGTTGCTGCTGTTACTAGCTACTTACCCTCTTCTGTCATTAATAAGTTATGGTGGCTCTACCTAACATCCATAGGCAGTAGTGCTGTCTTACTCACGGCTGTGTTGAAAGCTCTTATGTAGGAACTCTTGTCTGTACAGTTCCGGCAACCAGCATGAAAGCAATTTATTGCACATAGTTTTTTTAGATCATGTGTCAGTTGGTTCAAATTCTTTTTAAACGTTCCTTCGGCCTTCCAGGATAGTGTACACGGTATAGAGTTTTTGTCAATAGACACCCTCTGTCTGTACTCATTCCTATTGGCTCTCGAATCAGGAAGTCCTCGAGTGGCGGGCCAATAAAAACAGTGCTCTTATAGCATTGACTGTTGAGGGTTTTCCATGCAAAACAAATGACGGCTAGGTACAGTACTATGGACACAAGTGTGGCTTTGTCGAGACCTAGGGAGGCTAGACGCCAAAGGAAACAGTGCCCCTTGCTAGACACACAAACACTTTCTCTCACTCACACACACACACACACACTCTTGCGCATGCGGATGCGGATGTACACATGCTAAACAGTAGCCTCATTTTCTTTCTCTCACTCACTCTCGCATACAGTACATCCCTGAAGATTTTGTGTTTTGTTAGCTGTTACTCTTCCTGCGGTCCAAACAGGAACAAAACAACACATCATAATATAACAGTAGACTACATCATAAATAATACAATGCATCATAATAAAACAGTAGGCTACATCATAATAATACAATAAATCATCATAAAATAGTAGCTGACATCATAATAAAACAATAGGCTACATCATAATAATTCAATACATCAAACAAGACATTGTGCATATACATTATAAGACATTGTGCAAATTTGCACAGCTCCTTTATTAAAAATGTACAATATTAAAACAATACAATATTACAAAATGTGTGTTTTGTAGTGTGTGTGTCTTCACAGTGCGTGTTGTACTGTACTGTGAAATGTTTTTAAGAAATCTGATTGTACTGCTAGCTTGAGTTAATTGATGTGTAAGAGTTCCATGTAGTCATGGCTCTGTAGTGCTGTGCGTTTCCCAGCCTCTCTTCTGGACTTGGGGACTGAGAAGAGACCCCTGGTGGCATGTCTTGTGGGGGTATGTACTATATGGGTAGGGGGTATGTACTATATGGGTGTCTGAGCTGTGTGTCAGCTGTTTGAACAGACAGTTCGGTGCTTTCAACACGTCAATACCACTCACAAAGACAAGTAGTGATGCAGTCAATCTCTCTTCCACTTTGAGCCAGGAGAGATTGACATGCATGTTCTTAATATTTAGCCCTCTGTGTACATCGAAGGTCCACCTGTGCTGCTTCGTTCTGCGACAAGTGTAATTTGCCTATGTCCATCTTTTCAGTACTTGACCATATAACTGGGCTGTAGTCCAGGTGTAATACGTAGAATGTATGCACACATGACTGTAAGTCGCTTTGGATAAAAGCGTCCGCTAAATGGCATTTATTATTATTATTATTATTATTATTATTATATTAATAAAACCAGGGGCAGTGGGACTTGCTTTGTGGAATGTGATGTCAAAAAAGCAGAGCATCTCTTTATTACGGACATACTTCTCCCCATCTTTATATCCATTGAATCTATATGTTTTGAACATGACAGTTTACAATCTAAGGTAACACCAAGTCATTTAGACTCCTCAACTTGTTCAACAGCCACACCATTTATTACCAGATTCAGCTGGGGTCTAGAACGTAGTGAATGATTTGTACCAAATACAATGCCCTTAGTTTCAGATGTCCAGGACTAAGGCTGTTGCGGTGACCATATTACCGCCACACCCGGCAGTCATGAGTCAGGGCCACAGTAAAATTCCACATCACCATAGGTCAAAGTAATCTCCTTTTTATGCACTTTGGACTTACTTTGGTAGTACCCAATTTGCTAACAACCATCAGGTCTCTAATGGCCTGGTACTCGGGGCTCTATTGTCCCTCTAACCACTCAGGCATCAATGCAACTACAATCACAAAACACATCAAAACAGTATGTTGCTTTTAAAGCTCACCTCACTGTGATGATCAACTTGAAGAAAGTTCATCAACAGCAGGTTGAAGCTGAGTGTAAAACATGGTCAATGTGGATTTTGCTTCAAAGCCTAACATAACGATATGGACAGCGCTTCCTAAGGTGATTATTGATTCAAAAACACCCATAGACATATTAGAGCTTATGCATACACAATCGGCTTAGGAGCCCAAGCCTCCCCCCCCACAAAAAAAAGGAATTAAAATGATTGTTATACAATACATTGCCTACTGCGTACAGTACCAGTCAAGAGTTTGGACACCTGCTTATTCCAGGGTTTTTCTTTACAATTACAATTTTTTTCATTGTAGAATAATAGTGAAGACATCAAAACTATGAAATCACACATGGAATCATGGAGTAACCAAAAAAGTATTAAACAACTCCAAATATAGCTTTACGTACGCTTGTTATTCTCTCAACCAGCTTCATGTGGTAGTCACCTGGAATGCGTTCCCTTTAACATTTGTGCCTTTTCTGGATATTTGTGGAATTTCTTAACACTTAATTTGTTTGAGCCAATTGTGTTGTGACAAGGTAGGGGTGGTATACAGAAGATGGCCCTATTTGGTAAAAGACCCAAGTCCATATTATGGCAAGAACGGCTCAAATAAGCAAAGAGAAACCACAGTCCATCATTACATTAAGACATGAAGGTCAGTCTATCCAGAACATTTCAAGAACTTTGAAAGTCTCTTCAAGTGCAGTCGCAAAAACCATCAAGCGCTATGATGAAACTGGCTCTCATGATGACCGCTATAGGAATGGAAGACCTAGAGTTACCTCTGCTGCAGAGGATAAGTTCATTAGAGTTACCAGCCTCAGAAATGGCAGCCTAAATAAATGCTTCAGAGTTCAAGTAACAGACACATCTCAACAGCAACTGTTCAGAGGAGACTGAGTGAATCAGGCCTTTAGCTATTCAGGACCAGTTTATTACTGGCCACCCATTCTAAAACTGACCAACTCTTTACTAAGAGTTTGACTTCATTAGCTGTGATTGCTGATGTGTTTATGGTTGAGTCATCAGCATACATGGACACACATGCTTTGTTCAATGCCTGTGGCACGTCATTGGTAAAAATACAAAAGAGTAGAGGGCCCAGAGAGCTGCCCTGTGGTACACCAAACTTTACATTTGACATAAGACAAGCTTCTATTAAAGGAAACCATTTGAGTTATATTTGATAGATAGCGCTGAATCCACAATATGCCAGAAGTTGAAAAGCCATAATGCAAGTTTTTTTTTTTCTCCAACAACCGCTTATGGTCAATAATATCAAAGGCTGCACTAAAATCTAACAGTACAGTTCGCACAATCTTCTTAACAATTTCTTTCAACCAATCATCAGTCATTTGTGTCAGTGCAGTACATGTTAAGTGCCCTTCTCTATAAGCATGCTGAAAGTCTGTGTTAATTTGTTCACAGAGAAATACCTAAGCACATTTTTGCTCCTGAACTTGTTTAGGCTTGCCTTAACAAAGGGGTTGAATACTTATTGATTCAAGACATTTCACAACTTTTCATTTTTAATTGATTTGTAAACATTTCTAAAAACAATTCACTTTGACATTGTGTCATTGGCCAACATACAATACTCCATCTCAATTGAATCCATTTTAAATTCAGGCTGTAATAAAACAATGTGGAAAAAGTGAAGGGGAATGAATACTTTCTGAAGACACTGTATTTGAGTGCTAAAAATAGAAGTCAACTATACCTGACACGTATAAGTGGTTTATGTTAATTTCCCATCCTTTGTCGGGGCTGCTTGTCAAGCAGCAGAAGTTAACTGATCATGTTTACTTAGCAAGCTACCGCTTGAAACTTTGTACAGTTGGCTTTTTTTGTGTGCTAATGTATAAAAAGGCCACTATGTTCTTGGGAACTTTCAATGCTGCAGAAATGTTTTGGTACCCTTCCCCAGTTCTGTGCCTCGACACAATCCTGCCTTGGACACAATTCCTTTGACCTCATGGCTTGGTTTTTGCTCTGACATGCACTGTGAACTGTGGGAACTTATATAGAAAGGTGTGCCTTTCCAAATAATGTCCAATCAATTGAATTTACCACAGGTGGACTCCAAGTTGTAGAAACATCTCAAGGATGATCAATGGAAATAGGGATGCAACTGAGCTGAATTTCGAGTCATAAAGCAAATGCTCTGAATACTTATGTAAATAAGGTATTTCTGTTTATATTTTTAAAAATTTGCATGTCATTCAGGGGTATTGTGTGTAGATTGCTGAGGTTTTATTTTTTAACTTTTTTTACATTTAAGGCTGGATCTTAACAAAATGTGGAAAAACTCAAGGGGCATTTAACATGTAGGCTATTGATTATAGACTTAATTAAGTTGAGGTTTCCTCTCCTCACTTTTCTCAGACAATTTATGGCAAGGGCTGTTTTCTCGTCTCCTAACGCTGCTGCTGTCGCCAATATTCTGGTTAATTTTGCTGTTTTGCACATAGCGAAATGGTCTAGGAAAAGCCAATTCAACAGCGCACTGGTGTGTTTCAGGACAGGGGCTGCTATCCAATGCGGTATAAATGTCTTTTTGTTATAAAATAATATAATTTGTATTCGTCTTGCGCCATTGTTCTTATGAGATATAACCACATACAATTTCAGTAGCACGTGTCTTAAAGTGATGGACTGTGTCGCCCCCATGGCCTCCACAATTGATTTTAGTCCCCTCAGACAGATGCGAATCAGACAAGTGTCATGTTTTTTGCTTCTTCTCTGCTAAAAAAAATTCTGTCAACCAACAGCCTATCGACCAAACAATCTAAATGGGGTCAGCCTTAATTGATGGACCATGTCAAATTGGCTAGCTAGCTAATAACAGATCACGTCAATATGGCTAGTTAACGTGCTAACTCTCCGGGGAAAAACTAAATGGCTATATCCAAATATTGTTTGATTTGCTTGCCATCTATAGTGGTGACGACAGTAGTCCGATTGACAACTTTACCAGAACGAGAACTTGCAGATGTCAAGCTGTATAACTCTGATAGAGCTCTGCATCATATTGTGACTGTTTATTGATAACGCCTTGGTGGCACACTGAGTTGAGATATTGGAATCCTCTTGTCTTAACCTGTGTATTTTGAACAAAGAAGGAAGTAAATGCCGTATGTATCTTTCTCTTTAAGGAGGTGTGTGTGTGTGTGAGCCCTATTAATGTTCCACTGTCTGTTTTGATGGCAGGCATCCAGAGAGAGTCTGAAGATGGAACCACTGGCAGTCACCCTACTGCCCGGAGAGGAGAGAGTCATAGGTGAGTTTTCTAAACTGTTTCTGGGTGAATCTCAATTGTATTTCCTTGATTGTGTGCATCCTCGCTCCTCAAAACGTATTGGAGGTGAAGATCTGAGTGGAGGAGCCTCAGATCTTCTGCTCCAATGTGCTTTGAGAGGGATAAAGAATTGAGGAAATATTATTGAGATTCACTCTCTGTCTCAAAGGAACCTCTCATAACAGCAACTCTCACTAGTGGTTAGTTTCAGATTCCATAGATGGTTACATCATATAGGATTTCTTGAATGTGATCTGTATTTAGCCTTGTAACCTTTCTCTAGCTGTCTTAGAGGAACTTCTCATAACAGGAAGAACTCACATTTTTTTTTCTCTAGCCTTGAAATTTGGTGACATCATTCAGCTGCAGTAGTTGGTGTCTTAGAATACTTACAGTGCATTCGGAAAGTATTCAGACCCCCCGACTTTTTCAACATTTTGTTACGTTACAGCCTTACTCTAAAATTGATACTTTTTTTCTTGCTGTTGTAAAATGTATGTGAACCCTTAAATTGGTCATCAAATTTGATCTGATCTTCATCTAAGTCACAACAGACAGTGTGCTTAAACTAATATCACATACATTATTGTATTTCCTTGTCTATATTGAATACATTTAAACAAACATTCACAGTGTAGGTTGAAAAAGGTAGGCTAATGACTTCTCCAAAAGCTAATTGGACTCCACGTTAGCGGACTCCTGACTCCAATCAATGAAATGAGATTGGAGAGGCTGGTTAGAGCTGCTCTGCCCTATAAAAAACACTCAAGAAATTTGGGTTTGCTATTCACTAGAAACATTGCCTGATGTGAACCATGCTTCAAACAAAAGAGATCACAGAAGACCTAAGATTAAGAATTGTTGACTTGCATAAAGCTGGAAACGGTTACAAAAATATCTCTAAAAGTCTTGATCATCAGTCCACAGTAAGACATTGTCTATAAATGGAGAAAGTTCAGCACTGTCGCTACTCTCCCTAGGAGTAGCAGTCCTGCAATGATGACTGCAAGAGCACAGCGCAGAATGCTCAGTGAGGTTAAGAAGAAACCTAGAATGTCAGCTAAAGACTTACAGAAATATCTGTAACATGCGAACATCTCTGTTGACGAGTCTACGATACGTGAAACACTAAACGAGAATGGTGTTCATGGGAGGACACCACGGAAGAAGCTTCTGCTGTCCAAAAAAACTATTGCTGCATGTCTGAAGTTGGCAAAGGTGCACCTGGATGTTCCACAGCGCAACTGGCAAAACCTTCTGTGGACAGATGAAACTACAATTGAGTTGTTTGGAAGGAACACACAATGAATTCCCAAGTTTAGCCTAACATTCTCCTGCAAAATGTCTTGATATGTCTGCCAATGGAAACTCAAATTAAGTTTGGTGATGCAATAGGACAACGACCCAAAACAGAGAAGTAAATCAACAGAATGGCTTCAACAGAAGAAAATACCCCTTCTGGAGTGGCCCAGTCAGAGTCCTGACCTCAACCCGATTTGCAAAGTTGTGGCTTGACCTCGAAAGCAGTTCACACCAGACATCCCAAGAATATTGCTGAACTGAAGCAGTTTTGTAAAGAGGAATGGTCCAAAGTTCCTCCTGACCTTTGGGCCGCTTGTGAATACAACTCACATATAAAAAGTGAATCGATTGAGTGCTCTACGATAATAATGGCTGGTCAACGATTCACGCTCAGATGATTAGCTCAGATGATTAGCTCAGATGATTAGCTCAGATGATTAGCTCAGATGATTAGCTCAGATGATTAGCTCAGATGATTAGCTCAGATGATTAGCTCAGATGATTAGCTCAGATGATTAGCTCAGATGATTAGCTCAGATGATTAGCTCAGATGATTAGCTCAGATGATTAGCTCAGATGATTAGCTCAGATGATTAGCTCAGATGATTAGCTCAGATGATTAGCTCAGATGATTAGCTCAGATGATTAGCTCAGATGATTCGTTGAGAGCTCCGAGACAAAATAGCCAAGATACACCCCTTTCAACCTACATGACGAGCAACGGATATATAGAATAGGTCACGAGGTTAAGATTTGTATGAAAGATACTCTCTGCTATGTATTATAGGTATCTGCTGTGTCAACAATTTTCATTGTGTAGAGACCAGTGTCTGGCCCTCCGACTCCAAACTGGAACCATCTCTCCCTGATACGGTATAGAACAGAAGCATTAACTCGTGCTCTTTAGGTTTTATCACCCAAAAGACATTGTAAATCTCCTCCCAGAGGCCCATCCTCAGTAGAACACACACACAGTAGTTAACAGAATACACTATTCTGTGCAATGAAATAACAATCTTGCAATTTTCCACCATAATTTCCAAAGGGTTCATGTACTTTTTCTTGGCACTGTACATTATTTTATAAGAAAGAAATTCTCATCACACGATAACCCATAATGACTAAGCAAAAACTGTTTTTTAGAAATGTTTGCAAATGTATAAAAAATCATTTGTCAAACTTACTTTTCCCCCACTGTATGTAAGGTATTTAGTCAGCCACCAATTGTGCAAGTTCTCCCACTTAAAAAGATGAGAGGCCTGTAATTTTCATCATAGTACACTTCAACTATGACAGACAAAATGAGAAGAAATAAATCCAGGAAAAAACATTGTAGGATTTTTTAAATGAATTTATTTGCAAATTATGGTGGAAAATAAGTATCACATCTGGAGTCACATCTGGAGGAAACCCCGCACCATCCCTACAGTGAAGCATGGTGGTGGCAGCATCATGCTGTAGGGATTCAGTGGCAGGGAGACTAGTCAGGATCAAGGGAAAGATGAAAGGAGCAAAGTACAGAGATCCTTGATGAAAACCTACTCCAGAGCACTCAGGACCTCAGACTGGGGCGAAGGTTCACCTTCCAACAGGACAACAACCCTAAGCACATAGCCAAGACAACGCAGTAGTGGCTTCGGGACAAGTCTCTGAATGTCCTTGAGTGGCCCAGCCAGAGCCCGGACTTGAAACCGATTAAACAACTCTGGAGAGACCTGAAAATAGCTGTGATGTGACGATCCCCATCCAACCTGACAGAGCTTGAGAGCATCTGCAGAGAAGAATGAGAGAAACAACCCAAATACAGGTGTGCCAAGCTTGTAACGTCGTACTCAGGAAGTCTCAAGGCTGTAATTGCTGCCAAATGTGCTTCAACGAAGTACTGCGTAAAGGGTCTGTGATATTTCGGGAAATATTTTTAATACATTTTCTAACATTTCTAAACTGTTATTGTTTTTTCATTATGGGGTGTTGGTTGTGTGTGTGTGTAGATTGAGGGGGAAAATAACGACTTCATCAATTTTAGAATAAGGCTGTAAAATAACAATGTGGAAAAAGTCTAGGGTTCTGAACCCTTTCCGAATGCACTGTATATACAGTATACCGCCCACACCAAAACGTGGTGTGTAAGTGTTTACTGAAAATATAACCAGAGAGGTGGTAGGGAGGAGATTCCTGTTGGGGTTGTCACAGGAGAGGCTCAATATGGAACCAACTCTCCCAGCCGTGTCAACTTGCATTGTTCCAGAGTAGTTATAATGTTGCTATCGCTCTCTCAATTTGTCTCTCCTCTTCAAGGCTTTATTGGCACGGGAAACATGTTTACATTGCCAAAGCAAGTGAAATAGACAAACTAAAGGGAAATCAAAAAATGAACAATAAACATTACTCTATCTCCGCTCTCACTCGCCCTCTGGGATCACTTCTGCCGATGTTATTTATGATGATATGGATGATTTTTAAGACTGGTTGAATACAGCTTTTGAAGAGGTTTTCTTTTCTTGCTGTAGTGTTTACATCATGGTTTGTTCTGAGTTTGTGTGGGTACGTGTGCATTGTATATTATTTTGTCATTCTTATATTGCTCGTTTTCTCCCCCCCCCCCCCAAGACAAAGACATAATGTACATATGTCCATTCAGCGGACCTGTCAAAGGCAAAGTCTTCATTACTAACTACAGACTGTACTTCAAGAGTGCAGACGCAGTGAGTAGTACACACATACGTACACACCCCCAGGGACTACTGCTGGGACAACACACACACACACACACACACACACACACACACACACACACACACACACACACACACACACACACACACACACACACACACACACACACACACACACACACACACACACACACACACACACACACATCTGTCTGGTGGTTGCGTCTTGTGTGGCAGACAGATGGAAGGCATCAGAACACCCAGTCAGTCTAACTCTCTAAATAACATGACTGCTATATACTTAACTACTCCTTGTCATTGAACTGTTTGACCAAGAAATCAAAGAGCATATGAGAAATCCACAATCACTGGTTCCTGTGGCATGCATTGAAACGCGTGGCCTTATCGTGGCTTTCTTTCGCAGGATTACAAGAAATGAACAGACTTGTTTAGTAAAAGTGTTCACTAGTAAACACTATGTTAAGGTGTGGAATGTTCATTGTATTACAAGAAAAAGAAATCGCAGGTCTATTTCCCTTCAGCAGGGGGCATAATCTGTCCGCCCACAATTCACCTGTGGGAACATGGCGGCTCAACACCAGACAACAGAAAGAGCTGGCCACTACTATCCGAGAGATTACCTCTGCCCTCGACTTCACTCGCCGTGTTCACTTCTAAAGTAGATACCTTTCCAGCTAAAGTGGAAAGTCTGAAGAACGCGGCCAATGCGACAGAGGTGAGACTCCATGACCTGGAAACACGAGCTAAGATTAGCGCGAGCTAAACTAGAATAGGCAATCAACTTCCTAAAAGAGAAAACGGAATCACTTAAATCATTCCCGTACATTCAATGTGTGGATCACAGGACTAGAAACTGGTGTGGAAGAGGGCAACCCAACTTCCTTCATGAGAAATATTTTCTATGACCTGTTCGAGTAGGTGAAGCTGGGTCCCGTGCCGGTGATTAACATTGCGAACCAAATGTTGCGAGCCAAATTATAATCATGTTTGTGCAGGACAACTCATTTCCATATGTTGGGTTGATAATTTTTATTATTACTTTTATTACTTTTCCGGGAGAGTACA
Source organism: Oncorhynchus gorbuscha (assembly GCF_021184085.1). Lineage (NCBI taxonomy): Eukaryota > Metazoa > Chordata > Actinopteri > Salmoniformes > Salmonidae > Oncorhynchus > Oncorhynchus gorbuscha. The sequence continues at coordinate 22,944,906 of NC_060197.1, forward strand.
TGCATCTGAATTTGGTAAAAACCATCTCTTTGGCAATGCAGTAAGTGGTGTTAAATGTAATAAATTCTAGCTCAGTTAGCTTGGCCTGTTGACCGACTTGGGCTGCCACGTGTTGTTGCCTGTCGAATATGGACTTAGTGATGTTGCGCCAACCCCTGCCCCGATGTACTTGATGTGCTTTTGGCTTAACTTGTGTTTTAGCAACGATTCAAGTGTTTTTTTAGGTTGCTGGACCCAGTAGCAAAATGTGTCTTCCTTGCTGCTATTTCGCCCCACTTTCGATAGTGCTAACAGACCTTTGTTGCTAGTTTTGTCCCTCCTTAGCCACTTGAATTCGCGAACCAACCCTCTCGAGAAACATGTCAGTATTTTTCTGAAGAGGCGGATCACGTGGTAACGTCTCTGTCATTGTCCTCATCTTCTGGTTGTGCTTGATCATTTCATTTGTTTTTGTTTTTGTTCAACAAAGCTGAAAATACACCATGATTCATTGTTGTTCTTGCTAGCTAGCTAGCTAGCTAGCTAGCTTATGCCAAATAGCTGAAAGAAAGGGGCGGCACAGATCTAAGGGAAAGTTTGCAGGAAAAGGTATTGGTTGTGATTGGTTTAATTAGTTACATTTGTAGCATTATGATTGGTTATGATTTGTAATCAACGTATCAGCCTTTCTTGTATGAGCAGTGAAGAGAAGTGTTGCGGCAAAATATTCTTATGCATTTTTTTTTGTCGCGTGGTGCTCCCAAAATAAAAGTACTGGTCATGCAGCAATTGTTTTTGTTGCATCTGTGACCAAATTGGTCTCACTTTAGAGCCCTGCCTACAGGTCATGAGGACTGATTGTGAAGTTCTTGATTAGACTGCATTTCTTTCACATACCCTCTTCTTTTTTTGCACATAGTATGGAGCACTTGAAGCCATAATACAAATGGAGGGCAAATGTATGTTTGAGGTCATATATACCATATTGCTAATAATATATTATGACAATGGATTAAGCTAAAAGCTCTTGTTCCTACAGCTATCCTATTTGACTGTTTAGGCTTGCATATCTTTTTGTTATATATATTTTATTTTGTATTTAAACTGTTTTATGTTCTGCTTCATTTAGTTTTCAATACCTTAAAGGGGTGGTGCATTTTGCATCACCATGTTAATGTGGTCGTTAACACTTTGCTTCTTGAAAGTCCAATATCTTAACTTGACTGCTGACATGCAAAACATTTTAGGACTGTATCACCACGCTAACTACATCCAACACATTTCAGAATCTCCTAAAAGACCCACAAGAGGGTGTTTCAATGTTTAATTACTACAAAATCCTACATTCTGTGATCAATTTAAAATTGAACTTAATTAATTCATAATGATCAACAAAAATTGTCAATGACCCCCGGATTCTTTGGGTTTCCGCCAAAGATGGTATTAAAAATAATGAAACTGCATTTGCAGCTGGCTTGATTTAAATCACGATTAAAGCAGATATCAGAATTGGAAATGTTAACTGTGTTAGTCTAAAAATATATATATATTAGATCGGGTAGCTATTACTCTTTCCCAAGTCAAGACATAACTTAATTTATTCATAAGACAGAGAGCAGAATTTGCCATCCTTCGAGTTAGGCTCAACCATTACTTGCATGGTAGCCTCGTCGAGAACCAGGCTAAATGAGAAGCATGGGTAAGTCCATGGCACAAAATCAGCTAAAAGGGGGTGGGAACCAGGTGACTCCTCGCTACACGTCAAACCAATCAAATGCCTTACTTGGGCAGAGCATCAAAGGTGCTTATTAGATTAGTGTTGTAGGTGCATGAGGTTGGCAGATATTAAAACCCTACCAAAATGCACTTGCTTTCAAATGTTCGGGGTCACCTAGAAATTTCCATTCAAATAAGATCAAATAGATCAGAAATACAGTGTAGACGTTAATGTTGTAAATGACTATTGTAGCTGGAAATGGAGTATTTAAAAAAATGACATATCTACATAGGCGTACAAAGGCGCATTTATCAGCAACCGTCACTCCTGTGTTCCAATGGCACGTTGTGTTAGCTAATCCAAGTTTAGCATTTTACGTTAATTGGTCATTCAAAAACCCTTTTGCAATTGTTAGCACAGCTGAAAACCGATGTTCTGATTTTAAAGAAGCAATAAAACTGGCCTTCTTTAGACTAGTTGAGTTTCTGGAGCATCAGCATTTGTGGGTTCGATTACAGGCTCAAAATGTCCAGAAACTAATAACTTTCTTCTGAAACTCATCAGTCTATTCTTGTTCTGAGAAATGAAGGCTATTTCATGCGAGAAATTGCCAAGAAACTGAAGATCTCGTACAACGATGTGTACTACTCCCTTCACAGAACAGCGCAAACTGGTTCTAACCAGAATAGAAAGAGTGGGAGGCCCCGGTGCACAACTGAACAAGAGGACAAGTGCATTAGTGTCGAGTTTGAGAAACAGACGCCTCACAAGTCCTCAACTGGCAGCTTCATTAAATAGTACCCGCAGAACACCAATCTCAACGTCAACAATGAAGAGGTAGCTCTGGGATGCTGGCCTTCTCGGCAGAGTTGCAAAGAAAAAGCTATATCTCAGACTGGCCAATAAAAATAAAAGATTAAGATGGACAAAAGGACACGACACTGGACAGAGGAACTGCCTAGAAGGCCAGCATTCCGGAGTTGCCACTATTTAATCCATTTTAGAATAAGGCTGTAATGTAACAATAAGGGGTGGGGTCTGAATACCTTTCGAATGCACTGTATAGACTGTAGCTATTGAAATGTGTTGATGTTTTATGTTAATTTTAAATACAACCACTATAACAGACTACATACAGTATGATATACGGCTGTGTATGTTTGCTGTGTGTTTTATTTTGAAGAATTTTTATAGGGATTTTTTACAATTACCAAGGCAGTAGGAAACGAGTGACAGCAAGACAGGGTGACGAACCCAGTTCCTTGGGTAGCACTAATCGCATATGCCTTGATGTCTGGCGCGTTACCGCCAAGTCACGACGTCAGCATTGCTGTGTTAATCTAATATAGAAACCTGTTAAGACCCATGTCACTATCTATAATCCAATGCCTGATAGCCCATCCCCTGGATCCAAGGAAAGACCTTCATCTCAGCAGTGCTGGAATAGTATGCACACAGTGTGGTGTTTATACATGGCAACTCACAGTAGCTGCGCTTAATAGCATGCATTACGTGGCTACATGTATGTTTGCTGCATTAATTGAATCACTGATAACTGTTTTGAACCTCCTTTGCAACTGTTTGCAATCATCAGGGCCAGCTTTACAGTGGCCAGGTTTTAATGTCAGGGATCAAAGCTCTTCCTGACATCCCATCGCCTGGATCCGAGGAGAGACCCTCTCAACTGAACAATTATTAAATGTTTTGAATGAAATAACATATAAAATCATGAACTATCTTTTTGGTTGTAATATACATCTACATTCGGCTGATATTGGACATTCTAGGGAATAAGCATTATTTTTAATTAACTTGTTTCTGTGCTCCTTTTCTAGGCCTATGCACAGACAAATCCATATCCACTTACAATAGACACATTTGACAGCAGCGTAACACCTTGCATCATTTGACTAGAATATATTTTTTAAGAAGTCTACCACTGGATCAAAATGTTCGAGTCTCAAACGTGTTGGTGTAGATCACCTCCCACAACAGGTCTCCGTATAAGTCCTTTAATTTCCTAAATCAAAATTTGTTCCAAACACTGACGACAAACAATATCTCAAGAACAAATTCTAAGAGCTTGTGGGACATATCGTTGTAAGACAGTTACCATAATTTGAGCACTACAAATCTGTTAAGTGGCACATACTTCACAATTACTCAGATGTAATGGCAAGGAAATCAGATTTAATTCCTTTAGAGCTACTGGATGAAAATGAAATTCATTCAAAAGACATGAGGACAATCAATCTACTTAATGAAAATTATGTCCCGTATTCTTCCATAGAAGTAGATGGCAAGAACACTCAAACCCCGCATGGGAAGTTGACATTAACAGGTGATCAGTGGACAAAACCAAATGCAAATGCAGCAATTGGACATTTGAAAATGCCCTTGAACCCATGGACAAAGTCGAAGGCTTATACTGCCTGCCTTTCAACAGACTTCCACTGCGCAATTAACTTTACCGACGTCTACAAGACCACGTCCAATGGAGAAATTGGAACTTTGTACCAATTAAGGAACATGGTAAACAGAGGAAATGTGACTCAAAGTGCAGTTGGAGACAATTACAGGCCATGTTTGGATTTTTTTTAAAGATGGATCAGATGCCTCCATCACAGCTACGCTCCATTACTTTATCATGGCTTCAGCGCAGGACACAGTACACAGACATAGTCCACCAGAAGATTTCAAACATCTGCTACTGAAAAACAGAAGTGTTTTGATGCTCAGATGTTTACCATAGACACCTATGTCATGAACGATGACACAGGTTTCCACCGCCAGCTTAGTGGAGAAAAGCCAAACGCAGGACAGACCACCACAGATGCTGACCCGTCACTACCGTGGATTTAGCCATCCGGCCTTCCGAAGTCAGAAGAAACTGAGTTACCATCAGCAAAAAGAAACAAGATATCAGTTGCCTATAATCTAGCTAAAATTGAAGCCAGATCTAAAAGAAACACAGACAACACAGTTGATGCACTTTTCAGTTATCACTGTGGCCTGTGTGTATACATTCTATACATGAGGGTGATGGAGAGAACCTGCAGGCTGTGGAAATTCAAAACGCTGTATTTTAGGCAAGCAGAGAGAAGAAAACACAGCCTGGAGGGTCTGAAACGGCAGTTTGATCTAGCCTCATAAAGCCCCAGCGTGTCTCAAAGACTCGGGTGGAACGGCACAGTGAATACAGGTGGTGGATCAGAACACAACATAGCATTACACTTGAACTGCGAACACCATGTGTGCCGCGCAAAAGACCTCCTGCAACATCAAGGGGCCCGTGTCAAGTTTGACATTGCACAGAAAGTCAGCTGGACCATTGGAGAGCAGACAGACCTCGTGCATCAATATGATAAAGACTTTGAGCTGAAGGCAGAGTGTGGAAAGCACTCAATCTCAAGTAGATCTGAGGACATCGACCATATAGTAAGTGTGCTTCTTTATTGGAAGTTGTTTCCTTTGACACCTGGCAGGTTTTATTTACCCAAGTTTCCGGAACTTCCAAATGAAGCTGTTGCACAAATTGGACTATGAGGAACTATAGTTGTGGATCAACAACCACAAACTGAGCTTACACTGTGAGAAGAACCAACTGTCTGCTCATTTGGCACGCAGGCAGAGGCACAAACATTTGACAGTTGATTTCAGCTGCAGTGTTGACCCTCGAATGGAAATCATCTTTAACGCCGCAATTAGAGAAGTAATGTAGGAAAGAGGAAAGAAGATGCAGTACTGAAACCAATGACAATGTAGACTCAACCTGTATTTTTATACCGTTACAAATAAATGCACAGAAGAATGTATCATTATTTAAACTGAAAATATTATACAGAGCCTTCAAGGTATTCATACTCCTTGATGTATTCCTCATTTAGTTGTGTTACAACCTGAATTTAAAATGGATTCAAAATATATTTTTTTCTCTCACCCATCTACACACAATATCCCATTATGGCAATGTGAAACCATGTATTTATAAACGTTTTCTAATTTATTTGATTTGAAAATGAAATACAGATATCTAATTTACAGAAGCATTCACACCCCTCAGACAATACTTCGTACAAGCACCTTTTGGCAGTGATTACAGCTGTGAGTCTTTCTGGGTAAGTCTCTTAGAGCTTTGCAAACCTGGATTGTACAATATACAATACTTTTTTAAAATTCTTCAAGCTCTGCCAAACTGTTTGTTGTTCATTGCTAGACTGCCATGTTCAAGTCTTGCCATAGATTTTCAAGCAGATTTAAGTCAAAACTGTAACTAGGCTACTCAGGAGCATTCAACGTTATCTTCAACTCCAGTGTATGTTTGGCTTTGTGTATTAGGTGAATGTCCTGCTGAAAGGTGAATTAGTCTCCCAGTGTCTGGAACAGGTTTTCCTCTAGGATTTTGCCTGTGCTTATAGCTGTATTCTGTTTCTTTTATCCTAAAAAACTCCCTAGTCCTTGCCAATGACACCATAACATGATGCAGCCACCACCATGCTTGAAAATATGGGGAGTGGTATTTTTTATTACATTTTTGTTATTTAACCTTTATTTAACTAGTACTCAGTGATGGGTTGTGTTGGATTTACCCCAAACATAACTCTTTGTATTCAGGACAAAAAAATAATTATATATATTATATTTAAATGTTACTGAAGTGCCTTGTTGCAAACAGGATGGATGTTTTGGAATATTTTTATTCTGTACAGGTTTCCTTTTCACTGTCATTTATGTTAGTATTGTTGAGTAACGAAATTGCTGATCCATCCTCAGTTCTCATACCACAACCATTAAACACCAGCTTCAAAGATATTTCACATCGGTTTAGATGGTACAATGATTGAATGACTGCTGGTTTTGTCACATATACTGAAATTAGGCGAACCATTTCGAATTTTTGAAACCAGGAAATGGAAGAGCGGTTTCTGCATAATGCGCCTATTAATCCATTTTAAAATCAGTCAGTAACACAACAAAATGTGAAAAAAGTAAAAGCGTGTGAATACTTTCTGAAGGTACTGTATGTACATTTTCTTTACCATTTTCTTTACCATTTTATTTGTATAATGACTTTTACTTCCAATATTATGTACTGTTAACATTTTTCCTGCTGTTGCTGTCTTAAACCTTAAATAGGAAGAAGTTTTATGGGCTGTGATGTGTACACTAATGCAAGAACAGTACCACAAATGCTATAGCCTAGCCTTTTATCAATTCTCTATGCCAACTCTGGAGGGGAAAGTGCACACTTTTTATACTTGGAAAGTTGTTTATAGTAGTACACTTTCTTTTTAACGTATTTCAGCAAATAAAGGCAACTAAAAGTTCATTTACAATAAAGTCGTACAATCCAATGAGCATTAATGTTTTCAAATATGGATGATGTATTGAAGTTGAGTGAAGGAGAAAAGGGAGATCTAAAAATGCACTTTATGAACAAGTAACTATGGGTGACGGGTCACATCTTTGCCCACTAAATACACTGCTCAAAAAAATGAAGGGAACACTAAAATAACACATCCTAGATCTGAATGAATGAAATATTCTTGTTAAATACTTTTTTATTTACATAGTTGAATGTGCTGACAACAAAATCACACACAAATGATCAATGGAAATCAAATTTATCAACCCATGGAGGTCTGGATTTGGAGTCGCACTCAAAATTAAAGAGGAAAACCACACTACAGGCTGATCCAACTTTGATGTAATGTCCTTAAAACAAGTCCAAATGAGGCTCAGTAGTGTCTGTGGCCTCCATGTGCCTGTATGACCTCCCTACAATGCCTGGGCATGCTCCTGATGAGGTGGCGGATGGTCTCCTGAGGGATCTCCTCCCAGACCTGGACTAAAGCATCCACCAACTCCTGGACAGTCTGTGGTGCAACGTGGCGTTGGTGGATGGAGCGAGACATGATGTCCCAGATGTGCTCAATTGGATTCAGGTCTGGGGAACAGGCGGGCCAGTCCATAGCATCAATGCCTTCCTCTTGCAGGAACTGCTGACACACTCCAGCCACATGAGGTCTAGCATTCTTGCATTAGGAGGAACCCAGGGCCAACCACACCAGAATATGGTCTGAGGATCTCATCTCGGTACCTAATGGCAGTCAGGCTACCTCTGGCGAGCACATGGAGGGCTGTGCGGCCCCCCAAAGAAATGCCACCCCACACCATGACTGACCCACAGCCAAACCGGTCATGCTGGAGGATGTTGCAGGCAGCAGAACGTTCTCCACGGCGTCTCCAGACTGTCACGTCTGTCACGTGCTCAGTGTGAACCTGCTTTCATCTGTGAAGAGCACAGGGCGCCAGTGGCGAATTTGCCAATCTTGGTGTTCTCTGGCAAATGCCAAACGTCCTGCACGGTGTTGGGCTGTAAGCACAACCCCCACCTGTGGATGTCGGGCCCTCATATCACCCTCATGGAGTCTGTTTCTGACCGTTTGAGCAGACACATGCACATTTGTGGCCTGTTGGAGGTCATTTTGCAGGGCTCTGGCAGTGCTCCTCCTGCTCCTCCTTGCACAAAGGCGGAGGTAGCGGTCCTGCTGCTGGGTTGTTGCCCTCCTACGGCCTCCTCCACGTCTCCTGATGTACTGGCGTGTCTCCTGGTAGCGCCTCCATGCTCTGGACACTACGCTGACAGACACAGCAAACCTTCTTGTCACATCTCGCATTGATGTGCCATCCTGGATGAGCTGCACTACCTGAGCCACTTGTGTGGGTTGTAGACTCCGTCTCATGCTACCACGAGAGTGAAAGCACTGCCAGCATTCAAAAGTGACAAACATCAGCCAGGAAGCATAGGAACTGAGAAGTGGTCTGTGGTCCCCACCTGCAGAACCACTCCTTTATTGGGGGAGTTTTGCTAAATCCTATTCCATTTGCACAACAGCATGTGAAATTTTATTGTCAATCAGTGTTGCTTCCTAAGTGGACAGTTTGATTTCACAGAAGTGTGATTGACTTGGAGTTACATTGTGTTGTTTAAGTGTTCCCTTTATTTTTTGAGCAGTGTACTTTAGATAACTCAAAATGGGTATTAGAACAAATATTTAAGCCAAAGTATTTATTTACAGTGTGTGTATGGCTTACGTTCTACTATTCCACACAGCTCAATGGTTTCCACAACTATAATATCCAAGACTACATACATAAGTCTTTTGAAGTGTTAAGTATATATGAGAATGCCTACAATATTAATCAACACAGCATGAAAAAAGTCCACACATATACACAGTCATGTTTGCAAAAGACTTAAGTTGTCCCAACACTGAATCATAATCATCATCACTTAAGTGTTCATCATCTCCAAAAACCTCTGATGATAAACTCTAGGGCTATTGCATGTCTTATGTCAGTAATGGGCAGAGCAGAAACATTTCCTCAACTGAGAAACATAAGGCAATTGTGCTCCGAATGTTGTCCATGATTTTGTCAGGGTTACCCTCCATTGGCTGATGTGCAATAAACTGAGACTCCCATGAACACCTGTGTGTGCCATCTCAAGTGCAAGGTCATGTAATTTCTCTCTCGGGTATTACCTATGCTCTTCAATCACCAGCCTATGTCTTGGTTGTAATTGTTGTCCAGCATAACCTCTCCAAAGTGCTTGAATTGCCCTCACATACATCATTGTAGTTGCATGAGGTAAGCACAATTGTTACAGCGGTCATGTTTGGGTGATACTGGTTGCGTGACTGTTAGGGTTTTCTTCCATTAAAGGAGAGGAGGACCAAAATGCAGCGTGGTTATTTCGATACATGTTTAATAAAATATAAACATGAACAATACAAAACAATAAACGTAACGTGAAAACCTAGACAGCCTTATCTGGTGCAAACAGAGACAGAAACAATCACCACGAAATACTCAAAGAATATGGCTGCCTAAATATGGTTCCCAATCAGAGACCACGATAAACACCTGCCTCTGATTGAGAACCACTCCAGACAGCCATAGACTATTCTAGACAACCCCACTATACCACAATCCTAATACCTACAAAAACCCCAAGACAAAACACACCACATAATAAACCCATGTCACACCCTGGCCTAACCAAAATAATAAAGAGAACACAAAATACTAAGACCAGGGTGTGACTGTGACATCATAAAAGAGCTGTAACAGTTTCACCCGCTTGCAGCTTGTACTATTTGAAACTCCCAACAGGCTGTTTTCCATGTTACAGGATACAGTGCCTTCATAAAGTATTCAGACCCCTAGACTTTTTCCACATTTTTTTTAACGTTACAGCCTTATTGTAACATTTATTGAATTGTTTTTTTCTTCCCTCATCAATCTACAAAATACAGTTATTTTTTTTATTTTCACAACTGAAATATCACATTTACATAAGTATTCAGGCCCTTTACGCATACATTTTGTTGAAGCACCTTTAGCAGTGATTACAGCCTTGAGTCTTCTTGGGTATGACGCTACAAGCCACAATCACAACTGACCGTGATTGGGAGTCCCATAGGGTGGCGCACAATTGGCCCAGCGTCGTCCGGGTTTGGCCGGTGTAGGCCATCATCGTAAATAAGAATTTGTTCTTAACTGACTTGAATATAAATTAAAAGCTTGACACCTGTATTTGGGGAGTTTCTCCCATTCTTCTCTATAGATCCTCTCAAGCTCTGTCAGGTTGGTTGGGGAGTGTTGCTGCACAGCTATTCAATGGTCTCTCCAGAGATGTTCGATCAGGTTCAATTCCGGGCTCTGGCTGGACAACTAAAGGACATTGAGACTTGTCCTGAAGCCACTCCTGCGTTGTCTTGGCTATGTGCATCAAGGATCTCTGTACTTTGCTCTGTTCATCTTTGCCTCGATCTTGACTAGTCTCCCAGTCCCTGGTGCTGAAAACCATCACCACAAAATGTAGTCGACACCATGCTTCACCGTAGGGATCGTGCCAGGTTTCCTCCAGACATGACGGGTTGCATTCAGGCCAAAGAGTTCAATTTTGGTTTCATCAGACCAGAGAATCTTGTGTGTCATTTACTGAGATTCCTTTAGTTACCTTTTTGACAAACTCCAAGCAGGCTGTCATGTGGCTTTTACTGAGGAGTGGCTTCAGTCTGGCCACTTTACCATAAAGGCCTGATTTGGTGGAGTGGTGCAGAGATGGTTGTCCTTCTGGAAGGTTCTCCCATCTCCACAGAGGAACTCTGGAGCTCTGTCAGAGTGACCATCGGGTTCTTGGTCACCTCCCTGACCAAGGCCCTTCTCCCCCGATTGCTCAGTTTGGCTGGGTGGCCAGCTCAAGGTAGGGTCTTGGTGGGTCTTGGAAGGGTCTTGGCGGTTCCAAACTTCTTCCATTTAAGAATGATGGAGGCCACTGTGTTCTTGAGGTCCATCAATGCTGCAGACATTTAGAAAAAAAAAAATTAAAAAAATCTAAAAACCTTTTTGTTTTGTCATTTATGGGAATTGTGTGTAAATGTTTTTTAAATCAATTTTAGAATTTAAAAAATGTGGAAAAAGCAAAGGGGTCTGAATACTTTGAGGCACTCCCCACTCTTCCATATGCCTGCAATTAAGACTGAATGTCTTGTGGTCCATAGTTGACTACATGTTGGACACCCTCAAAGTCTACCCCTATGCCCAGTGCTGAAGTAGCCTAGCCATCACAACTCTGATATTAGATTAGTCTTATTTTAAGGCTGTGATGATGTGCAGTTTTATGTCCTTGGGTGTCTGAGTGGTACATGTCCAAAAACCTGTTTTCCATTGTGCCCTCTGCTCTTGCTGGATGCACAGATTTCTCCCCAGGGAAATTCTGAAAAACCTTGTTGTACCGAAAAGAACAGTCTTCAATTATCTTACACTATAGGACAGTTCTTGGGATCTCAGGTCCATTTGACTTCAACATTGTGAGCAACCATGAAAATATCTCTACGGGGTCAGAGGGCACCTTCTTCACGGCCAGTCTGATGATGTCCCTGTCAGGACTTTTCACAACCTCAAAACATTGCTGCGTGCATAGGTGCTTCGTTGTGCTCTTCCTTGTAGCATTGGATGCTGTAGCTCTGCTGGCCAATACAGGAACTGGTAGGGTGTCCGCAGCTCGCCAACCATTCCACACCACTTCCAAAAAGCAGCCTCCTTCCCCTGCGCCTTACCCTTTTATAGGAAATGGGATAAAAACAAGAAAATATGCAATAGTTGTAAATAAAGGACTAAATGTGAATCGTTTCTGGAAGCTAGTTTGTCTCGGGTCACTACTTCACTGGGCAGCTATTTGAATGTGTACTTTTTATTTTCTATTAAAATGCAATTGTTCAATTACGGGCCTAGGTGGTTTAGCCACAGAAAAAGACTGCAACCTTCCCGCTAGCCATGATTGGTTGAGTTAATGGGTGGGCTGGACATGCCGAGAGATGAGTCGGATTGGTCTGCCATATCGCATGCTTCTGTCTATTTGAGCTGGTCAGTATGTGTAGGTAATCCTGTTTAACGTGGCTTGTTGAAATCACTGGGATTAGAGTATGATATTTTAGGAGATGGAGAAAACACCTGTCTCTGGATTAACTCTTCAAACTAAGGGCAGCCATAGCATCTGTGACAGGGAGAAGCAACCATCCATGATGTATACAGGTAAGATGGTCTAACTAGCTACATTTTCAGATATTACACGTTTCTAATTTTGACAGACGTTTTCATTTCAAGTTAGTGTACTGTTAGCTAGCTAGCTAACGTTAGCTGGCTGGCTCGTTATGTGTATAATTTTATTATTATCTCAGAGCCATTTGCTTTGCTAGTTATAGCCTAATGTTAGCTAGATTGCTGGATGGTTAGTTACCTGCAGATTCAAGCAGGGTAGTAATGTCATGAGTTGGGATTATGGTTCATTGTTTACCTAGCTAGCTAGCAACATGTCTTAGCAATGTTTGTCAGTTAGCTTCGGTGTTTGACTGTTGTTGTTAGGACAGAACGATCAGAACAACCCTTAAAGAGATGGGTGGAGCTAAAGAGGGTGTGAACGATGCTGAATGGGTGTAAACAAAGATCTCTCCAGTAGGTACCAAAACATTAAATGGCTATTTTCTGTGAGGTTACAAGTTGATTAACTTTCAAAGCAGAATTACTTTCCCGTTGTTCCTCAAATGTAGCTTTGTGTGTCTGCTTTTATCCAATGTAAAAAACACCATTTCAAATTTTGCTACTTAAGACCGAATCAAGGCGGTCGGTCACAAATAATACTGGTTCAATGACAACATTGTCATGTTGAAGGTAGGAGCATGGCCTTAGTGTTCATTTAAAGTAATGTCATTTTAAGTAATGTCATTTTAACAGAAGGTCCAACATTATTTTAAGTGACATACAGTACCATTCAAAAGTTTGGACACACCTACTTATTCAAGGGTTTTTCTTTATTTTAACTAGTTTCTACATTGTAGAATAATAGTGAAGACATCAAAACTATTAAATAACACATGGAATCGTGTAGTCACCAAAGAAGTGTTAAACAAATCATATTTTATATTTGAGATTCTTCAAAGTAGCCTCCCTTTGCTTTGATGACAGTGTTGCATACTCTTGGCATTCTCCCAACCTACTTCATGAGGTAGTAACCTGGAATGCATTTCAATTAACAGGTGTGCCTTGTTAAAAGTTAATTTGTGGAATTTCTTTCTTTCCTTAATGCGTTTGAGCCAATCAGTTGTGTTGTGACAAGGTATACAGAAGGTGTCCCTATGTAGTAATATACCAACATTATAGAACAGCTCAAATAAGCAAAGAGAAACGACAGTCCATTACTTTAAGACATGAAGGTCAGTCAATGAGGAACATGTCAAGTACTTTAAAAGTGTCTTCATTTGCAGCTGCAAAAACATAAATATATTATAGGTACTTAGTTTTATTAGTTGTATTAGTAATTGCAGCAGTTTAAGATGTAGCCCTATTTAGTAGTTTTACAACTTTTTGTCTCTATTATTATTAGACAGTAGTTGCCATTATTATTCTTGTTATTTAGTATTGTTTTTTAATTATTTATTTGGACACTTAAAAATTGGATGGGCATCTCAAAAGATTTCATCCTGCAAAATGTAAAATACTAACTTACTAGTTAAGTTGCCTAACATTTAGTTAGCTGAACAATACCTAGCTAGATTGATTTTCAGCCAGGCTTAGAACAAAACATGCTTCATTTCATCAATATCATGCAAATAAGTAGGCCTACATGCAAAAAAGCTTATTGTCACTAAAACAGTTGTTAATTCGCTGGGGAGTTGCTGCTTGCTTTCCTGCTTGCTTTTGCAATGGAATAAATGGAGTGCTGAGATTACTTTAAAGCTACGACATCAATTTCAGATTAACCGGCTTTTACTGCAATTTCAGGTAAAAACTAAATATATTTCTCTAATTAATAAGAAAAATTTCTCTGCTATTATGATTTTTACTGTAGGCAATCTCTTGTAGTGAGAAGAGGCCCTTAGTCAAGCGTTACAATACTGTGCGTGTCTGCTATTGCTGTCTGTGTGTAGTTGTGTGTGACTTGGCTCTGTCTAGGTTATTCGGAAATGGGTATAACCACACTCTTAAATAAAGCAATATTGTGCCTCTAATTGTAATCCAGTCTCTCTGGTATTTTCACTTTCATTCTTCCTGTTTTAGACAAGACGTTAATCTCCAACACAACAAAAAGTGGGGAATCCCATATCCCTCTCTTGCTTTTTCATCCCTCTCTCTCTCGCTCTTTCCTCCTCCCTCTTTCTCCTGGCACCACCAATGTTTGGCACAGTTTCGTGGGCACTTGCTGTATTGTTTTCAGTTTCTGTAAATTGTAATGTTGCCGGGGCCAGTTGCCAGGGTCCATGGAGAGGTATGGGGGCATTGACAAGTTGACGGAGGGATGGAGGGAGGAGAACAAGAGAGAAGAGGGATGGTTAGAGAATGATAGATGGAACAGACGTGGAGGTCCCAAGGTTGGCTCTATCGGAGATCATCAGTCAGGGAGAGTGGTGTGTGTGTGTGCACGTGCTCGTGCATCTGTGTGTATGTGTGTGTGTCTGTGTGCATGTGCGTGTGTGTAATTGAGTGTGTGTCAGTGATGGAGTAGGTTATTACAGTCTACAGGGACACTACTGCAGCAGTAATGCTCTTTACTCCGGTCTACGTCCCAAATGGAACCCTATTCCCTATGTAGTGCACTATTTTTAACCCATATGTCCCATATGGCTCTGGTCAAAGTAGTGCACTAGATATGGAGTAGGGAGCCATTTGGAACGCATATTCCACTGTCTGTAATACAACATCTGACAACACTTTAACAATATGCTGACTTCATACTACTTCTACACACATGCACATACTCTGACTATGAACTGATGCACGTGATACGAATAAGTGCCTGCTACATGGGCCTATGCTTTACTAAGGGTTTACTTAAGTCTGCCCTATCTTGCATATTAAATATTGTCTACATAAATTATTTTCAAGAGTTTAGTGCATTACACAATTATATGGTTTGTGCCCTCTCAATAGCAATATCAAGTATGATTTCAGTTCAACCACTGCAGCACCAATCATCATTTTATGGCGTGTTCTGTTGTGATATAACTGGAATCCCAGCAGGACCAATCACATGTTTTTATTTCTTGTGACATCACAGGACCCGTCGGTGACCCTGAACGTTCCACTGGGTGCCATTGGCCGGGTGGAGAAGATGGGCGGAGCCTCCAGTCGGGGGGAAAACTCATACGGGCTGGACATCACCTGCAAGGTAAGATACTTCATCATGGCCCTGACACCCCTATTTTATACACAATGGTTCAGTCCTAGTCTGTCAGATATAATCGGAATGAAACACAATTTAATTAATTTTTAACATTGTGCTCAGAGACGTTAATTCCAGTGTTGGATCAGGAAGTTACAACATCAAGACGATAACTATTTATTTTGTACTGACATTTTGTGTGTTGTGTGTGTGTGTCTCCCAACAGGACATGAGGAACCTGAGGTTTGCGCTGAAGCAAGAGGGCCACAGCAGAAGAGACATCTTCGATATACTCTTTCGATACGCCTTTCCACTATCCCACGGCCTGGTACGTACACACCTTTTTTCCTTCTACCTTTTTTTATTTAGTCTCGCCTGATATTATTAACACTTTTAATAACTGTTTAACAACTATAATTGTACATGACGTGCTTTATTAGAGTTCGTCAGTTTGAGGTGGCCTGTATTTCTCTTTGCACATCATTAGAGTCAAACAATCACTCACAATGTGAGTAATAAAACCTCAGTATTGACAAGTCAATCACATTCTCTCTCTCTCCCTCAGCTTCTGTTTGCTTACCTGAGTCAGGAGAAATATGAAGAGAATGGCTGGAGTGTCTACAAACCCATGGAAGAGTTCAGGCGGCAGGTAAGCCTTATCATTGTCTTATTAAATGTGTCATTACATTGCTATGATAAGTCTTCTAGGTTTTATGTGTCTATTGGGCCAGGTCCAATGTCACAGCTTTTAACTCAGTCACTTACATGTAACTGACAATCCAGGAGGGGATCCTCAATCCAGGAGGGGATCCTCTCTGTTGCTGTTACCAAGAAGCTTGATCTTGCAAGCTAATGTTAGTCACTTTTCTAACAAGTTAGAAAAACCCAGCTGGTGAGAATGTATTTGGGACATCTTAGATAGTTAACTTAATAGTTATAAAATATATAGCTGGCAAACATTAGTAGTGAATTTCATACAAGTGCAGCAGGAGTGACTCACCTCACGAATCTCCCATTTTGCTCATCTTTGTAAACAAACATACACGACTGTCTCAAACAGCTGTTTTCGGAAACTAGTTACTGTAAGCTTCATAAAGTGATCTAACGACGAAATGGTAAACACAATCTGCTTTATCTATTATCTAGTGCACAAGTTGACTGCAGGTATTTGTTTAAAAAGTACTAATATTCAAAGCCAAAACAACATCACTTACCAGAATGCTAACGAAATGCTAACAAGTACTAAGGAATTCTCATAGAGAATGCTAACAAACATTTTGTACAGTTTCTGAACTAAACTGTACAAGTATACAAGTAACTCAAAAATTCTATTCACAGTTTGCTGAACCCCTAAACAAATATTAGCCAGCAAGACTCTTCATCCATGAGGGGACTATCTGCTGTTACCAAGCGAATGCATGAATCTTTTGGGAAGAAGCTAACCACTTAGCTGAATAGCTAACCAACGACTAAATTAGCAAACCAAATGCACAACTGCAAATAATTTAGCACATTTTAGACAGTTAACTTAATAGTTATAAGATATCTAGCTGGCAAACATTTAGTTGTGAATTCCATACTTTAATGAAATCACCAGGCACATGCTGCACGACAGTGAGTGACTCTGGTCTCTTGTTGTGTGCTTATAAACACACACTACGTGACTTGGAACGTAAGCTGCATAATAATGTGATAGGTGAAATGAAGAATGCAATGTTCTTTATCTCCTAATGTATTGCACAAGTTGACTGCAGGTATTTACTTAAAAAGTAGCTACAAATATTCAAATGTATTAAAAAATGTCAAATATTTTGAACTGTATTGAAGGTATTGAAAAAGCACCTTGTGGCTTTTTCGAAATACCCCTGTATACGGTATACTACCCAAGCCTAGTAGTTGGCCAACATCCTATTAAGACACTTTGTGTTGGTGTTACCTGTACTTAGTCTGTTTTTAAATACTGTCCTTATCCTGTCATCGGTGATGTTGTACTGTACTTCACCAATAATGCCTTCGAGTCACAACCTGCAATCTCTTCTCTGATTGGGTGTTTGTCTACCTCGGTCCCCAGGGCTTACCCACTGACAAGTGGCGTATCACGTTCATCAATGACAACTATGAGCTGTGTGACACCTACCCCACTATACTGGTGGTTCCCTTCAAAGCTACAGAGGAAGACCTGAGGAAAGTGTCTACCTTCAGGTCGAGAGGACGCATACCGGTAACTCCCCATTTCCTCATCCTATCCTCACATTCTTCCTGCCCTCTCTATTCACCTTATCCCGTTTCTTTTCTTCCATCTCTTTTATCCCTCTATCATATCCCCGTGTTCTATCTCTCTTACTTCCTTCCTTACACCCAACCCCCCTCCCTCTCCCACACCCCTCCATCTCCCACCTCCCCACTTACCTAACCCTCTCTCTCGCTCACTCTAACACTGCGTCTTTCTTTCTCGCCTCTCTCCTAGGTCCTATCCTGGATCCACCGTGAGAACCAGGCCGTTATCTGCCGCTGCTCCCAGCCCCTGGTGGGGATGTCTGGGAAGAGGAACAAGGACGACGAGCGCTACCTGGATGTGATCCGGGAGGCCAACGGCACTGCCAAGCTCACCATCTACGACGCACGGCCCAGTGTCAACGCCGTTGCCAACAAGGTCAGGGGACAAAGGTCACAGTGGGGTCAATGGATCATATAAGGGACACTGCCACCCTTTTTATTAACATGTACAGAAAAGCTAGCGAGGAATCTTTGGTATTGAGTTTTTTTTAATGTGAGCTCCTACATCACAGCAAAGCTTTGCTACATACAGACAAAGAGTCATACGGTGCAATGTTCTGGAAGGAGGTGTGTTGGTGATGGTGTCTTTTAGACATCCACATAGAATGGACTGTTGTGTATCTCTTGTTGTCTACTGTAGGGCCTTGCTAGTAGTCTCTTACATTGTTTACGGGTGTCAGAATCGAGGATGTAGAGTTTAGAAGCTAAGAGGCCACAACAACTACACTGTGTGTGAGTGTGTTTGGACTCTACTGATATGGAATCTATGACACCCAAGTGAGAGGCCTTTAACAGCTACCTGCCCTCTGCACATTGTGCCTGCAGTGTGTGTGTGTCATGGACTGATCAAAAGCCCAAAGCATTTACTAATGGCCCTGTTTGAACACCCTCAAGTGAGGAATGGGTAACACTTTATAATAACACCTTGGAATAAGGCATTTATAATGGTTTAGTAAATAGTTTATTCATCATTTAATAATCCTTACGCCCACATTTGTAAATGTTAGTAAACACATTTATTCACATTTCTAAACAACTTTTTAAAGTATGTTATGATTCCTAAGATCATTTCTAAGATTTTGAATATACAGCTCTGGAAAAAATTGAGACCACTGCAAAATGATCCGTTTCTCTAGTTTTACAGGTATGTGTTTTGGTAAAAATTAACATTTTTGTTTTATTATATAAACTACTGACAACATTTCTCCCAAATTCCAAATAAAAAATATTGTCATTTTTTGAGGTCTGACAACACTGCATTGTTTTTGTTATTTTGACCCGTTGTCATTTTCTGCAAATAAATGCTCTGAATAACAATATTTGTAATTTGGGAGAAATGTTGTCTGTAGTGTTTTGAATCAAACAAAAATGTAAATTTTACGCAAACACATACCTATAAATAGTAAAACCGGAGAAACTGATCATTTTGCAGTGGCCTCTTAATTTTTTCCAGAACTGTAGGTCCTTTAGCCAGCAGCATACCACTGCATACCACTGCTGGCTTGCTTCTGAAGCTAAGCAGGGTTGGTCCTGGTCAGTCCCTGGATGGGAGACCAGATGCTGTTGGAAGTGGTGTTAAAGGGCTAGTAGGAGGCACTCTATCCTCTGGTCTAAAAAATATCCCAATGCCCCAGGGCAGTGATTGGGGACACTGCCCTATGTAGGGTGCCGTCTTTCGGATGGGACGTTAAATGGGTGTCCTGTTATTAAAGATCCTATGGCACTTATCGTAAGAGTGGCTAAATTCTGGCTAAATTCCCAATCTGGCCCTCAAACCATCACGGTCACCTAATAATCCCCAGTT
This sequence comes from Oncorhynchus gorbuscha, assembly GCF_021184085.1. Classification (NCBI taxonomy): domain Eukaryota; kingdom Metazoa; phylum Chordata; class Actinopteri; order Salmoniformes; family Salmonidae; genus Oncorhynchus; species Oncorhynchus gorbuscha. The sequence goes on from NC_060197.1 coordinate 22,964,412, forward strand.
TACAATTGGCTCATTCATCCCCCTCCTCTCCCCTGTAACTATTCCCCAGGTCGTTGCTGCAAATGAAAACATGTTCTCAGTCAACTTACCTGGTAAAATAACGGATAAATAAAACAATAAGCCATTTACTAATCATTAGTGAAATCTTTTTGCAAGCCATCACTTTAGACGAGGCCTATTTATAGTTTATAAATACTTGATAAATGTTTAGAGTGACCAGTGTAATTTCTAACAAAAATATGGACAAGCCATTGGTAGACATTCCAGCAGTACCTGATGTTCCTTAAGTTCTCAAAATGTCCCTTGTAATTTCTTTTCAATATTCAAACAGGGCCAGTGGTTTTTGTTGTTGTCCATGAATGATGACATCACTCTCTAACCTTAACCTCTGACCTCTATTCCATCCCTATAGGCCACGGGTGGGGGTTACGAAGGAGACGACACTTATCAGAACGCTGAGCTGGTGTTTCTGGACATACACAACATCCACGTCATGAGAGAGTCACTGAAGAAGCTAAAGGACATCGTCTATCCCAACGTAGAGGAGTCACACTGGCTGTCTAGTCTGGAGTCCACACACTGGCTCGAACACATCAAGGTAGGGATGTGCATGCACCAGGGTTGGGCTCAATTCGAATTGAAGTCAGTCAATTCAGGAAGTGATTTGAATAAAAAAATAAATGACTTCTCCGTTTCAGTTTATCTAGAAGTCTTTGTCAATCATTGAATTGGAATTTCAGTTTGCTTCCTGAATTGACTGCCTTCAATTAGAATTGAGCCCAACCCTGGCACACACACACACCTCAACACCCCTCTCCTCTAGCTGGTGTAATTGGGAGCCATCCAGGTAGCAGATAAGATCAGTGGGGGTAACAGTGTGGTGGTCCACTGTAGTGACTTTAACGCTCTTGTTCTTTCTCACTCTCTCTTACGCTCTTACTCTCCTCCTCTCTCCAGCTCGTCCTCTCTGGAGCCATCCAGGTAGCAGATAAGATATCGGGGGGTAACTCTGTGGTGGTCCACTGTAGTGATGGGTGGGACCGGACAGCCCAGCTCACCTCTCTGGCCATGCTGATGCTTGACAGCCACTACCGCACCCTCAGGGGCTTCCAGGTGAGTACGAAGGATGGGAGAGAAGGGGAAAGGGGAGAGGGAGGGAGGGTGGGAGCAAGAGAATGGGTGATGAAGAGGGGACAGCCACTACAGCACCCTCAGGGGCTTTCAGGTGAGTAGGAGGGATGGAGGGAGGAAGGGTGGGTGGAAGAGAAGAGAAGGGGAAGGGGAAGAGGTACGGGAAGAAGAGGGGACAGCCACTCACACACTCAATGGAATCCGGGTATGTATGAATTGTTGTACTCAAATTGACGAGGCAACTAGATGTATAAATATACATTTATTAATTCATTCAGGTGCTGCTGGAGAAGGAGTGGATCAGCTTCGGACACAAGTTTGCCTCTGTAAGTCAGACAAATACTTTTTTTCTCCTCGTGGACATTTAATCACATTTATGATCAGGAAAACCACTCTGTGCTGTACATGTTCAGAGTTTTCTTCCCTGTTGACGGCACATATACTCTCTGCAATGTTATGACTGTGTGATTGCATAGATATCACCTCTGTCTTAAAGTATGTAAATGACCTAAAAGTACAAGCTACAGTGACAGGAAGCTGATAACACGCCATATCGTTTCTCTGTCTGTGTATGTGTAGAGGATAGGACACGGGGATAAGAACCATGCAGACCAGGATAGGTCTCCTATCTTTGTACAGTTCATAGACTGTGTCTGGCAGATGACCAAACAGGTAGGTACACACACACACTCACCTGTGTTTGGCTACGACTCTATCTCAATTTGTCTATCTCCACCTTCTCAACCATATTGGTGAGAAGGCCTAAGGTCCCTCTCGTGCCCTTCTTCTCCAATGGGTTTTGAGAAGGAAGTAAGGAGAGAGGATGCAAGGAATCAAGGAAATGTTAACTGAGACAGCCTTCAAGTTGTTTTCAAACCAGTCAGGCAATCAAATTTATTTATGAAGCCCTTTTTACATCAGCCGATGTCATAAAGTGCTATACAGAAACGCAGCCTAAAACCCCAAACAGCTTGCCATGCAAATGTAGAAGCACGGTGGCTAGGAAAAACGCCCTAGAACAGCAGGAACCTAGGAAGAAACCTAGAGAGGAACCAGGCTCTGAGGGGTGGCCAGTCCTCTTCTGGCTGTGCCAGGTGGAGATTATAACAGAACATGGCCAAGATGTTCAAACGTTCATAGATGACCAGCAGGGTCAAATAATAATAATCACCGTGGTTGTAGAGGGTGCAACAGGTCAGCACCTCAGGAGTAAATGTCATGTGACTTTTCATAGCCGATCATTCAGAGTTAGAAGACAGCAGGTGCAGTTGAGAGAGAGTCAAAAACAGCAGGTCTGGGACAAGGCAGCACGTCCGGTGAACAGGTCAGAGTTCCATAGCTGCAGGCAGAACCGTTGAAACTGGAGCAGCAGCATGACCAGGTGAACTGGGGACAGCAAGGAGTCATCAGGCCAGGTAGTCTGCTGCCTGTGACTGGAACGAATTGCAAAAATCGCTGAAGTTGGAGACTTTTGTCTCCCTCACCAACTTCAAACATCTGTTATCTGAGCAGCTAACCGATCGCTGCAGCTGTACATAGTCCATTGGTAAATAGCCCACCCATTTTTACCTACCTCATCCCCATACTGTTTTTATTTATTTACTTTTCTGCTCTTTTGCACACCAATATCTCTACCTGTACATGACGATCTGATCATTTATCACTCCAGTGTTCATCTGCAAAATTGTAATTATTCGCCTACCTCCTCATGCCTTTTGCACACAATGTATATAGACTCTCTTTTTTTCCTACTGTGTTATTGACTTGTTAATTGTTTACTCCATGTGTAACTCTGTGTTGTCTGTTCACACTGCTATTCTTTATATTGGCCAGGTCGCAGTTGCAAATGAGAACTTGTTCTCAACTAGCCTACCTGGTTAAATAAAGGTGAAATAAAAAAAATGAAAAAGTCCTCAGGGCTCAGGCATGGTCCTTAGGGCTCAGGTCCTCCTCGAGAAGAGAGAAAATTAGAGGGAGCATACTTAAATTCATACAGACAGAAGACAAAAGAAATAATCCAGATATAACATACTGACCCTAGCCCCACGACACATAAACTATTGCAGCATAATTACTGGAGGCTGAGACCGGAGGGGTCGGGGGACACTGTGGCCCCGTTCGACTATACCCCCAGACAGGGCCAACCAGGCAGGATATATCCCCACCCAGTTTGCCCAATCACAGCCCACTAGAGGGATATCTTCAACCACCAACTTACTACCCTGAGACAAGGCTGAGTATAGCCCACAAAGATCTCCCCCACGGCACAAACCCTGGGGGGGCCGCCAACCCGGACAGGAAGATCACGTTCATAGACTCAACCTACTCAAGTGACGCACCCTCCTAGGGACGGCATGGAAGAGCACCAGTAAGCTAGTGACTCAGCCCTCGTAATAGGGTTAGAGGCAGAGAATCCCAGTGTAGAGATAGGAACCGGCAAGGCAGAGACGGCAAGGGTGGTTCGTCCATTCACTTTAACACCCCTGGGCCAGACTACACTCAATCATAGGACCTACTGAAGAGATGAGTCTTCAATAAGGACTTAAAGGTCGAGACAGAGTCTGCGTCTCTCACATGGATAGGCAGACCATTCCATAAAAATGTATCTCTATAGGAGAAAGCCCTGCCTCCAGCTGTTTGCTTAGAAATTCTAGGGACAGTAAGGAGGCCAGCGTCTTGTGACCGTAGAGTATGTGTAGGTATGTACGGCAGGACCAAATCGGAAAGATGGGTAGGAGAAATCCCATGCAGTGCTTTGTAGGTTAGCAGTAAAACCTTGAAATCAGCCATAACCTTAACAGGAAACCAGTCTAGAGAGGCTAGCACTGGAGTAATATGATAAAAAATGTTGGTTCTAATCAAGATTCTAGCAGCTGTGTTTAGCACTAACTGAGGTTTATTTAGTGCTTTATCCGAGTAGCCAGAAAGTAGAACATTGCAGTAGTCTAATCTAGATGTGACAAAAGCATGGATAAATTTCTCTGCATCATTTTTGGACAAAGAATTTCAGATTTTTGCAATGTTACGTAGATGGAAAAATCTGTCCTGGAAACCGTCTTGATATATTCGTCAAAAGAGAGATGAGGGCCCAGAGTAACGCCAAGGTCCTTTACAGTTTTATTTGAGACGACTGTACAACCATCAAGATTAATTGTTAGATCCCACAGAAGATCTCTTTGTTTCTTGGTACCTAAAACTTGCGTCTCTGTTTTGTCCGATTTTGGGGCTTCACCATGTTTCATCAAAATGTACAGCTGTATATCGTCTGCATAGCAGGGAAAGTTAGCATTATGTTTCCGAATGAGGTAAAATATATAGTGAAAACAATAGTGGTCCTAAAACGGAACCTTGAGGAACACCGAAATGTACAGTTGATTTGTCAGGACAGACCATCCACAGAGACAAACTGTTATCTTTCCGACAGATAAGATCTAAACCAGGCGAGAACTTGTCCGTGTAGACCAATTTGGGTTTCCAATCTCTCCAAAATAATGTGGTGATCAATGGTATCAAAAGCAGCACTAAGGTCTAGGAGCACGAGGACAGATGCAGAGCCTTGGTCTGACACCATTAAAAGGTAATTTACCACCTTCATGAGTGCAGTCTCAGTGCTATGATGGGGTCTAAAACCAGACTGAAGCGTTTCGTATACATTGTTATTCTTCAGGAAGGCAGTGAGTTGCTGCGCAACAGCTTTTTCCAAAAGATTTGAGAGGAATGGGAGATTCGATATGGGCCGATTCGTTTTTTTATCTTTTTTATCTTTTTTTTCTATCTTCTGGGTCAAGGTTTGGCTTTTTCAAGAGAGGCTTTATTGCTGTCACTTTTAGTGAGTTTGGTACATATCCGGTGGATAGGGAGCCGTTTATTATGCTCAACATAGGAGGGCCAAACACAGGAAGCAGCTCTTTCAGTAGTTTAGTTGGAAAAGGGTTCAGGATGCAAGCTTAAAGGTTTAGAAGCTAGACTATTTTCATCAATGTGTCAAGAGATATAGTATTAACAAACTTGAGTATCTCACTTGATCCTAAGTCCTGGAAGTGTTGTGCAGACTCAGGACAACTGTGCTTTGGAGAAATACGTAGATTTAAAGAGGAGTCCATAATTTTCGTCAAATACGTTCGTGAATTTATCACTGCTGAAGTGAAAGCCATCCAGGCGTTACATTTCTCTTTCTTCTCTCTTCTTTCCTTATTTCCCCATCAGTTCCCGACAGCGTTTGAGTTCAACGAGCGGCTCCTAATGACCATCCTGGATCACCTGTTCAGCTGTCGCTTTGGAACCTTCCTCTACAACTGTGAGAGCGCCAGGGACACCAACGTAAGTCAGACTGTTACTATCTGTTTTATTGCTCTCTCTATCTCTGTTTCTGCCTCTCTCTCTTTATCTCTCTTTATATCTCTTTATCTCTCTCTCTCTTCCTTTCTCTCGCTTCCTTTCTCTCTCTCTCCCCCTCTCTCTCTCCCCCTCTCTCTCTCTCTCCCCCCCCTCTCTCTCTCTCTCTCTCTCTTCCTCTCTCTCTCTTCCTTTCTCTCTCTTCCTCTACAACTGTGAGAGCACCTGGGACACCAACGTAAGTTATGCTGTCACTTTCCTCATTCTCTCCTCCATCTATTTTTCTCCCTCTGTTTATCACTCTCTCTGTTCCTCTACAACTGCAAGTATCTGAGACCACAACATAATGAGTCAGAGCCCCACTTCTCTATCTTTTGGTAATTTCCTCCTTTCCAATACACCCTCTCTTCTCTCTACAATATTTCTCTCTACCAACCCTTTCCCTGTCTATAATATTTCTCTCTCACTCTCTTTGTCCCACCACGCTCCCTCCCCCTCCTTCTCTCCATCCTGATCATGTGAAGTAGAGCAGAAGAGAGAGGGAGAAAGACGGGACGCATTACTGGTTCTGAGTTTCAAACAGACAATAACAATGCACTATGGGGGATGCAACACACATTAGTACACACTGCACTCACTCTGACACAAACAGACTGTCTGCGTAACAGCACATCTAGAAAACACAGATACCCTCTTATCTACACACACCTCTCCCTTTACATCCCAGTGTAAACATTTGTAGACTGCACAAGAGTCTAATTATTGGTCCAGAGACTCATTACTGTATTCGCTCTTTCTTTAGTTTGCTCTCCATCTATCTGTGGTGCCAATGGCTCAGGTAATTCAGGGTTTGATTCAAGCATGGGCCATAAGCTAAATATATATATTACCTGTAGGTTGCGTTGGATAAAAACGTCTGATCTTTCTCCCACTATCCATCCCTCTCTCTCCAGGAGAGACGTGTCTCTGTGGTCCCTGGTCAAAAGTAGCCTATGCGGAGTCGCCAGAAAACGTTATCAGGGATACGGTATTTTCAACCTAACAGAAGTGTGAACTAGGCTCAGGCGTCTTTCTACCCCTGCTACGTTAGGTTAGGTCAACAGTCCTCCTAACCTCAACCCTTTCTACCCCTGCTACGTTAGGTTAGGTCAACAGTCCTCCTAACCTCAACCCTTTCTACCCCTGCTACGTTAGGTTAGGTCAACAGTCCTCCTAACCTCAACCCTTTCTACCCCTGCTACGTTAGGTTAGGTCAACAGTCCTCCTAACCTCAACCCTTTCTACCCATGCTACGTTAGGTCAACAGTCCTCCTAACCTCAACCCTTTCTACCCCTGCTACGTTAGGTTAGGTCAACAGTCCTCCTAACCTCAACCCTTTCTACCCCTGCTACGTTAGGTTAGGTCAACAGTCCTCCTAACCTCAACCCTTTCTACCCATGCTACGTTAGGTCAACAGTGCTCCTAACCTCAACCCTTTCTACCCCTGCTACGTAAGGTTAGGACAACAGTCCTCCTAACCTCAACCCTTTCTACCCCTGCGACGTTAGGTCACCAGTCCTCCTAACCTCAACCCTTTCTACCCCTGCTACGTTAGGTTAGGTCAACAGTCCTCCTAACCTCAACCCTTTCTACCCCTGCGACGTTAGGTCAACAGTCCTCCTAACCTCAACCCTTTCTACCCCTGCTACGTTAGGTCAACAGTCCTCCTAACCTCAACCCTTTCTACCCCTGCTACGTTAGGTCAACAGTCCTCCTAACCTCAACCCTTTCTACCCTTTCTACGTTAGGTCAACAGTCCTCCTAACCTCAACCCTTTCTACCCCTGCTACGTTAGGTCAACAGTCCTCCTAACCTCAACCCTTTCTACACCTGCTACGTTAGGTCAACAGTCCTCCTAACCTCAACCCTTTCTACCCCTGCTACGTTAGGTCAACAGTCCTCCTAACCTCAACCCTTTCTACCCCTGCTACGTTAAGTCAACAGTCCTCCTAACCTCAACCCTTTCTACACCTGCTACGTTAGGTCAACAGTCCTCCTAACCTCAACCCTTTCTACCCCTGCTACGTTAGGTCAACAGTCCTCCTAACCTCAACCCTTTCTACCCCTGCTACGTTAGGTTAGGTCAACAGTCCTCCTAACCTCAACCCTTTCTACCCCTGCTACGTTAGGTCAACAGTCCTCCTAACCTCAACCCTTTCTACACCTGCTACGTTAGGTCAACAGTCCTCCTAACCTCAACCCTTTCTACCCCTGCTACGTTAGGTCAACAGTCCTCCTAACCTCAACCCTTTCTACCCCTGCTACGTTAAGTCAACAGTCCTCCTAACCTCAACCCTTTCTACACCTGCTACGTTAGGTCAACAGTCCTCCTAACCTCAACCCTTTCTACCCCTGCTACGTTAGGTCAACAGTCCTCCTAACCTCAACCCTTTCTACCCCTGCTACGTTAGGTTAGGTCAACAGTCCTCCTAACCTCAACCCTTTCTACCCCTGCTACGTTAGATTAGGTCAACAGTCCTCCTAACCTCAACCCTTTCTACCCATGCTACGTTAGGTCAACAGTGCTCCTAACCTCAACCCTTTCTACCCCTGCTACGTAAGGTTAGGACAACAGTCCTCCTAACCTCAACCCTTTCTACCCCTGCGACGTTAGGTCACCAGTCCTCCTAACCTCAACCCTTTCTACCCCTGCTACGTTAGGTTAGGTCAACAGTCCTCCTAACCTCAACCCTTTCTACCCCTGCGACATTAGGTCAACAGTCCTCCTAACCTCAACCCTTTCTACCCCTGCTACGTTAGGTCAACAGTCCTCCTAACCTCAACCCTTTCTACCCCTGCTACGTTAGGTCAACAGTCCTCCTAACCTCAACCCTTTCTACCCTTTCTACGTTAGGTCAACAGTCCTCCTAACCTCAACCCTTTCTACCCCTGCTACGTTAGGTCAACAGTCCTCTTAACCTCAACCCTTTCTACACCTGCTACGTTAGGTCAACAGTCCTCCTAACCTCAACCCTTTCTACCCCTGCTACGTTAGGTCAACAGTCCTCCTAACCTCAACCCTTTCTACCCCTGCTACGTTAGGTCAACAGTCCTCCTAACCTCAACCCTTTCTACCCCTGCTACGTTAAGTCAACAGTCCTCCTAACCTCAACCCTTTCTACACCCCTCTCTCTCAATTTGTATTCTTCCCTTCCATCTCCCTCTCATGGAGGTTCGGTGTAATACGATGTCTCTGTGGTCGTTGGTGAACAGTGATACTTCCCACCTCTCTCTCTCTCTCTCTCTCTCTCTCTCTCTCTTTAACTAAAGTGTTATTGTTTTCACCAGGTGGTGCTGTCTAAGACGGTTTCTCTGTGGTTATTGGTGAACCTGAACCTTTTCCCTCTTCCTCCATCCTTCTCTCTCTCTCTCTCTCTCTCTCGCTCTCGCTCTCGCTCTCGCTCTCGCTCTCGCTCTCGCTCTCGCTCTCGCTCTCGCTCTCGCTCTCGCTCTCGCTCTCGCTCTCGCTCTCGCTCTCTCTCTCGCTCTCTCTCTCTCGCTCTCTCTCTCTCGCTCTCTCTCTCTCAACCAATCATTTTTCTTCTTCTCTACTTCTCTCTCTCCAGGAGGTACGGTCTAAGACAGTGTCCCTGTGGTCGTTGGTGAACAGTGACTCTACTTCCTACCTGAACCCCTTCTACACTCCTGAGTCCAGTAGGGTCCTCTACCCCGTAGCCAGCATGAGACACCTAGAGCTTTGGGTGACTTATTACATCCGCTGGAACCCACGCATACGACAACAGGTAGAGCGGGATGGGAGGATGGATGAAGAATAAATGAAAGTACTGTTACACTTTACCCTCTGTATTAAGGCTACATACCACTGTCATAATGGCCGCTTATGACAACTGACATTACACAGTCATAACACACATTTAGTCCAGCTAATATACTGTATCGTTATCTAGACCTGGTTCATAAGGCCAAAACTAATACTGTTATAACGATCACAACTGATGTTACAAATTTATAACATAAATGTAATAGGGAGGAGGTCAGAGACCTGACCATGTGGTGAAAGGACAACAACCTCTCTCTCAACGTGATCAAGACAAAGGAGATGATTGTGGACTACAAGAAAAGGAGGACCGAGCACGCCTCCATTCTCATCGACGGGGTTGTAGTGGAGCAGGTTGAGAGCTTCATGTTCCTTAGCGTCCACATCACCAACAAACTAACATGGTCCAAGCACACCAGGACATTCATGAAGAGGGCACGACAAAACCCATTCCCCCTCTGGAGACTGAAAAGATTGGTCATGGGTCCTCAGATCCTCAAAAGGTTTTACAGCTGCACCATTGAGAGCATCCTGATGATCCTGAGCAGTTGCCTGGTATGGCAACTGCTCGGCCCCCGACACTACAGAGGGTAGTGCGTATGGCCCGGCCCAGTACATCACCGGGGCCAAGCTTCCTGCCGTTCAGGACCTCTATACCAGGCAGTGTCAGATGAAGGCCCTAAAAATTGTCAGACTCCAGCCATTTCCACTAACTGAAGTTAACTGTAAGGATTTTTTTCCTAATACTGTAAAATGAACAGCTGTACCGAAAGACTTGTGTGATGTACAAATTGGTGATGGAGGAACTTCTTGATGCAGTTAAAGCCTTTAAGCCAGGGAAAACTCCAGGGCTGGATGAACCACTCCTACAAAAATTTGAACCACTCCTACAAAAATTGTGAACTATCTGGTAGTCAGCAAGAAGGTCTGATTTCACTATAACTGAAACAGGACCCCGTGTTGTGATGTTAAGGATCTCTACCGATTGGTGTCCCACCCGCTAGACGGTTGAGCTAATGTGCACTAATGCGATTAGCATGAGGTTGTAAGTAACATGAACATTTCCCAGGACATAGACATATCTGATATTGGCAGAAAGCTTAAATTCTTGTTACTCTAACTGCACTGTCCAATTTACTATTACAGTGCTATAACATTGAAAGAATACCATGCTATTGTTTGAGGAGAGTGCAGAGTTATGAACATAAAGTTATTAATTAACCAATTATGCACATTTGGGCAGTCTTTAAAAAAAAAATATATATATATATTTTGTAGTATCCAATTGTTAGTAGTTACTGTCTTGTCTCATCGCTACAACTCCTGTACGGTCTCGGGAGAGACTAAGGTTGAGAGTCATGCGTCCTCCGATACACAAACCAACCATACTGCACTGCTTCTTAACACAGCGTGCATCCAACCCGGAAGCCAGCCGCACCAATGTGTCTGAGGAAACACCGTGCACCTAGCGACCTGGTCAGTGTGCACTGCGCCCGGCCCGCCACAGGAGTCGCTAGTGCGTGATGAGACAAGGATATCCCTACCGGCCAAACCCTCCCTAACCCGGACAACACTAGGCCAATTGTGCGTCGCCCCATGGACCTATATAACCATTTCATTTGAGGACCAACATGTTGACAGCGGTGCCATACAGGTTGAAAAAGTAGTTGGGAAGAGATTGTCAATGTGCCGATTCAAGTGATACACAAAACAACGCGCTTGATTCTATTAAAATTATTATACAAAATTATTGCCAACAACAGAATGTTATGGGCGTACAACCATCTTAAATCATTAGATCACTTATTCTGATATTGCACCTGCATTATGTAACTAGTTTCTGGTAAGATTCATTAATGGCTTGAAAACACAAAATTTACCCCAAATGAACCCTACAAATAGCACTGTTCGGAGATTTGGAAAGCCATAGTCAATCAATCTTCAATATAATAATATTTATAGGAAACATTTTCATCCTTATCTTACAATCTGTACATACTATGCGATTTAGAAAGGTTTTGAATGTACTGTATGTGAAACAGAACAGTTAGAAAATATAGGGTACTTATTTACATAAGTATTCAGACCCTTTGCTATGAGACTCGAAATTGAGATCAGGTGCATCCTGTTTCCATTGATCATCCTTTAGATGTTTCTACAACTTGATTGGAGTCCATCTGTGGTAAATTTAATTGATTTGGAAAGGCACCCACCTGTCTATGTAAGGTCCCACAGTTGACAGTGCATGTCAGATCAAAAACCAAGCCATGAGGTTGAAGGAATTATCTGTAGAGCTCCGAGACAGGATTATGTCGAGGCACAGATCTGGGGAAGGGTACCAAAACATTTCTGCAGCATTGAAGGTCCCCAAGAACACAGTGGCCTCCATCATTCTTAAATTGAAGAAGTTTGGAACCACAAAACTCTGCCAAACTGAGCAGTTGGGGGAGATGGGCCTTGGTCAGGGAGGTGACCAAGAACCTGATGGTCACTCTGACAGAGCTCCAAAGTTCCTCTGTGGAGATGGGAGAACCTTCCAGAAGGATAACCATCTCTGCAGCACTCCACTAATCAGGACTTTATGGTAGAGAGAAGCCACTCCTCAGTAAAAGACACGACAGCCCGCTTGGAGTCTGCCAAAAGGCACCTAAAGGACTCTCAGTAAAATGGGAAACCAGATTCTCTGGTCTGATGAAATTAAGATTGAACTCTTTGGCCTGAATGCCAAGCATTACCTCTGGAGGAAACCTGGCACCATGCCTACGGTGAAGCATGGTGGTGGCCCGCTTTGAGGACAATACAGTGCCACTGACACGGCCTGCAACGAAAACATGCGGTCTCTCCTTCACTGCAGTCGAGGTGAGTAAGACATTTAAACGTGTTAACCCTCGCAAGGCTGCAGGCCCAGACGGCATCCCCAGCCGCGCCCTCAGAGCTTGCGCAGACCAGCTGGCCGGTGTGTTTACGGACATATTCAATCAATCCCTATACCAGTCTGCTGTTCCCACATGCTTCAAGAGGGCCACCATTGTTCCTGTTCCCAAGAAAGCTAAGGTAACTGAGCTAAACGACTACCGCCCCGTAGCACTCACTTCCGTCATCATGAAGTGCTTTGAGAGACTAGTCAAGGACCATATGGTCCTTCTGTAGCTCAGTTGGTAGAGCATGGCGCTTGTAACGCCAGGGTAGTAGGTTCGATTCCCGGGACCACCCATACGTAGAATGTATGCACACATGACTGTAAGTCGCTTTGGATAAAAGTGTCTGCTAAATGGCATATATTACCGCCCCGTAGCACTCACTTCCGTCATCATGAAGTGCTTTGAGAGACTAGTCAAGGACCATATCACCTCCACCCTACCTGACATCCTAGACCCACTCCAATTTGCTTACCGCCCAAATAGGTCCACAGACGATGCAATCTCAACCACACTGCACACTGCCCTAACCCACCTGGACAAGAGGAATACCTATGTGAGAATGCTGTTCATCGACTACAGCTCGGCATTCAACACCATAGTACCCTCCAAGCTCGTCATCAAGCTCGAGACCCTGGGTCTCGACCCCGCCCTGTGCAACTGGGTACTGGATTCCTGACGGGCCGCCCCCAGGTGGTGAGGGTAGGCAACAACATCTCCTCCCCGCTGATCCTCAACACGGGGGCCCCACAAGGGTGCGTTCTGAGCCCTCTCCTGTACTCCCTGTTCACCCACGACTGCGTGACCACGCACGCCTCCAACTCAATCATCAAGTTTGCGGACGACACAACAGTGGTAGGCTTGATTACCAACAACGACGAGATGGCCTACAGGGAGGAGGTGAGGGCCCTTGGAGTATGGTGTCAGGAAAATAACCTCACACTCAACGTCAACAAAACTAAGGAGATGATTGTGGACTTCAGGAAACAGCAGAGGGAACACCCCCCTATCAACATCGATGGAACAGTAGTGGAGAGGGTAGCAAGTTTTAAGTTCCTCGGCATACACATCACAGACAAACTGAATTGGTCCACTCACACTGACAGCGTCGTGAAGAAGGCGCAGCAGCGCCTCTTAAACCTCAGGAGGCTGAAGAAATTTGGCTTGTCACCAAAAGCACTCACAAACTTCAACAGATGCACAATCGAGAGCATCCTGGCGGGCTGTATCACCGCCTGGTACGGCAACTGCTCCGCCCTCAACCGTAAGGCTCTCCAGAGGGTAGTGAGGTCTGCACAACGCATCACCGGGGGCAAACTACCTGCCCTCCAGGACACCTACACCACCCGATGTTACAGGAAGGCCATAAAGACGGTCCTTCTGTAGCTCAGTTGGTAGAGCATGGCGCTTGTAACGCCAGGGTAGTGGGTTCGATCCCCGGGACCACCCATACGTAGAATGTATGCACACATGACTGTAAGTCGCTTTGGATAAAAGCGTCTGCTAAATGGCTTAAAAAATTAAAATAAAATAAAAAGATCATCAAGGACATCAACCACCCGAACCACTGCCTGTTCACCCCGCTATCATCCAGAATGCGAGGTCAGTACAGGTGCATCAAAGCTGGGACCGAGAGACTGAAAAACAGCTTCTATCTCAAGGCCATCAGACTGTTAAACAGCCACCACTAACATTGAGTGGCTGCTGCCAACACACTGTCATTGACACTGACCCAACTCCAGCCACTTTAATAATGGGAATTGATGGGAAATGATGTAAATATATCACTAGCCACTTTAAACAATGCTACCTTATATAATGTTACTTACCCTACATTATTAATCTCATATGCATACGTATATACTGTACTCTACATCATCGATTGCATCCTTATGTAATACATGTATCACTAGCCACTTTAACTATGCCACTTTGTTTACTTTGTCTACATACTCATCTCATATGTATATACTGTACTCGATACCATCTACTGTATGCTAATGCAAAGCACCCCCACAACCGTGCTTCACGGTTGGGATGATGTTCTTCGGCTTACAAGCCTCCCCCTTTTTCCTCCTAACATAAAGATGGTCATTATGGCAGTTCAATTTGTTTCATCAGACCAGCGGACATTTCTCCAAAAGTACGATCTTTGTCCCCATGTGCAGTTGCAAACCGTAGTCTGGCTTTTTTATGGTGGTTTTGGAGCAGTGACTTCTTCCTTGCTGAGCGGCCTTTCAGGTAATGTCAATATAGGACTTGTTTTACTGTGAATATAGATACTTTTGTACCGGTTTCCTCCAGCATCTTCACAAGGTCCTTTGCTGCTGTTCTGGGATTGATTTGCACTTTTTTCGCACCAAGGCACGTTCATCTCTAGGAGACAGAACGCGTCTCCTTCCTGAGCGGTATGACGGCTGCGTGGTCCCTTGGTGTTTGTACTTGCGTACTATTGTTTATACAGATGAACATGGTACCTTCAGGTGTTTGGAAATTGCTCCCAAGGATGAACCAGACTTGTGGAGGTTTACACATTTTTTTCTGAGGTCTTGGCTGATTTCTTTTGATTGTCCCATGATGTTAAGCAAAGAGGCATTGAGTTTGAAGGTAGGCCTTGAAATACATCCACAGGTACACCTCCAATTGACTCAAATGATGTCAATTAGCCTACCAGAAGCTTCTAAAGCCATGACAGCATTTTCTAGAATTTTCCAAGCTGTTTAAAGGCACAGTCAACTTAGTGTATGCAAACTTCTGGAATTGTTATACAGTGAATTATAAGTGACATAATCTGTCTGAAAACAATTGTTGGAAAATGACTTGCCATGCACAAAGTAGATGTCTTAACCCGACAAACCCGTTTGTTAACAAGATATTTGTGGAGTGGTTGAAAAGCAAGTTTTAATGTCTCCAACCGAACTGTATGTAAACTTCCAACTTCAACTGTATAACACACTGACGTATTGACCAGATAAATACTCTTGATGAACAGGACAATGACACTAAGCACACAGCCAAGACAATGCAGGAGTGGCTTTGGGACAAGTCTCTGAATGTCCTTGAGTGGCCCAGCCAGAGACCTAACCCGATCGAACATCTCTGGAGAGACCTGAAAATAGCTGTGCAGCAACACTCCCTATCCTACCTGACAGAGCTTGAGAGGATCTGCAGAGAATATTGAAACCCCAAAGCTTGTAGCGTCCTACCCAAGAAGACTCGAGCCTGTAATCGCTGCCAAAAGTGCTTCAACAAAGTACTGAGTAAAGGGTCTGAATACTTATGTAAATGTGATTTTTCAGTCTTTATTTTTATGAATGTTCAAAAATGTCTAAAAACCTGTTTTTGCTTTGTCATGGCGTATTGTGTGTAGATCTGAATACTTTCCGAATATACTGTAATAGTTGACTGAAAACACTATATATAATGTATACAGTATGTCACTTGTCAAACTCACTCCACGTAGGGCCATGTTTCTGTGGGTTTTCACTCTTCTCTTGTATTAGGTTGAAATAAGGTCGCTAATTAGTAAAGAACTCCCCTCACCTGGTTGTCTCGGGCTTAATTATAAGGAAAAAACAAAGATCAGCAGGAATGAGTTTGACACCCCTGCTGTATGTGTTTAAGTACTATCTATCCAGATGTAATGTATATCAAATAACTATATTCCTGCTATATACTGTAACTACTGTGGGAAAAAAATGCTTTGTATGTAAAATGTGCGTAGAATGTACATGTTAAAAGAAAAAATCTGTCAATACCTCTGTTTATATGCTGATCTTTTTCATTGTTTGCATATCATTCAAATCTTTTTTTCTCTCTTCCCCCACACCTCCTCTCTCTACCCCCTCTCTCACTCTCCCCTCCTCATTCTGCTCCCTACCCCCTCTCTCACTCTCCCCTCCTCATTCTGCTCCCTACCCCCTCTCTCACTCTCCCCTCCTCATTCTGCTCCCTACCCCCTCTCTCACTCTCCCTCCTCATTCTGCTCCCTACCCCCTCTCTCACTCTCCCCTCCTCATTCTGCTCCCTACCCCTCTCTCACTCTCCCCTCCTCATTCTGCTCCCTACCCCCCTCTCTCTCTCTCTCTCCCTACTCGTTCTCCATCCATCCATCTCCCTCCTCTCATTTCTCTCTCTTTGCTTCCACCTGGTGGTGGTTGTAATCTATTTGATCCTATCATACTCTACTCTATCTGTCTCTACTCTATTCTACAGCAGCAGAGTCCAGTGGAACAGCGTTACATGGAGCTCCTGGCACTGAGAGATGAATACCTGAAGAAACTAGAGGAACTGCAGCTCACTGACTCCTCCCCTAACTCCTCCCACCTATCAAATAGCTCTGCCTCCAATGCGGCCTCGCCCACGCAGCACATCAATCACCTGCACACCCCTTTCTGAGTGGGGTACTCAAACACACACACGTGAGTGTGTGTTTGTTCGTCAGGGTTGAGGTTACTTCGATATTAATTGAGTCAATGAATCAAAGGAAATATAATTCCTAATTTAAGAGTTGAAAAGTGAAATTTATTCCAAAATAGGAACTTTACCGATTCTTGAATTAGAATTTCAATTCACTTCCTGAATCGACATGTAATTTGACCCTGACACAGACACAATAAGTTGTTTTTTTGTACATAGCGTTAGTAAAGTAATAATGGAGATGATAAATAACATGGAAATCATGACGTATGACCATAACAAAAACGTAACTATGGTGATTATGCAATATGTCACAGTACAGCCTTTTGACAACTTTTGTATAACGTTGTTTTTTTCCTGCAAAAACAGAGAAGCCTTAATACGAAATAAAATAAATACTCAGTGTGTTGTAGATAAACTATAAAGGACGTGTGAAGGGTTAAAACTCAATGGCTGCATTATGATTCTCTACACTTTACATAGTGTGCACTCATTTACTCCCCATCATGCTTATGCATTGCATCGGTAAAAGCAGGCTGGAGGGAGTTTCCATCGTATTACTCACACCAGTCCAATCTGGGGGGGTGGGTGAATGAGTGCACACTTCCAGAAGAGTAAAGAATGGGAACATAGCCCCTGCTCCTCTTGAACTCTGTATACTGTGTCAACTCCAAGACCTGAAAAGGGCATTGTTAAACTGTTATGACAAACAAAAAGGGAAAGTTTTGACTATTAGTGCATTTGGCTGACTTAAATCAGTGTGCACCTGTACAGATGTCCTCTATGAGCAATACCAGTCCAGTCAACCAGTTAAGTTTGGATAACAAACTAGAGAAACTTCAGTAATAAGTTGGGTAACTCCCATAAGTTGGGTAAGTACAAACCCTGCAGTTCCCCAGTCCCAACTCACTTAAATTCTCTGAATATCTGCGTCCTTCAGTTTATTGCATACATTCGTAACAGCCCTAAGTCCTTGCATTTATCAGGGGTTGTCTGTAGTCCACTCTATGAGATGTCCAGTGGGCCTAGTATCCCCATGTATTTTACTGTAGAAGGTCTTTGGAGAGACATGACACTGAGTTGTATTGGTTTTTATTCGAGGAGCTGTGAGTTTTATCTCCAACAATGTCCACCCGAGCCTGGTCCCAGATCTGTTAGTGCTATCTTGCGAACTCATGCATGTCAAGTATGACAATGACCATAGGAATTGGCAAGACAGCACAAACCGATCTGGCACCAGGCTAGGTCCACTCAGTCAGTCCAATAAAGTTCTGCATCAACAGGACTCATTTTGCCAACCTAAAACTTGAGAACCTTAGAACCTGTCACCTTAAAACCAGTCAAACTCCTCTTGGCATAAACTTAAACCTGAAATCCCTAATGGTGAAACTGCCACGTCCATTTGCGATTATAACAACAAAGAAGTTACTGCAAACAACTAATTCTGGTTATTTCCCTCCGACATCATTGCACATGAATAGAAGCATATGTAATGCTTTTTTTTTTTTTACCACGATCTGCAACGCTCCCCAGCTCTGCTTCGTCAACAAAACAAAAACGATAACAACGGCCGTGGGGCGGACAGAGGCGCTGTTTTGCCTACTACTCATTCCGTCTTTAAACATTTGTCTCAACATTTTATCTCAGTCCAGGGAGCAAAATGGTTTAGATCAAGTTTGCTTGATTTGAAAGGTTTTAGGACTTCCACAGAGTATTCTCCAAAAGACTATGGGCAGGAAAAAGTTATTTTGACAAGAGCAACAACCAGAGGTGAGGTAAGATCGGTGGAAAAGTCCAGAATAGCTTAAAAACTTTCAAGGGACAACAATAAGGTGTCCCAAGTATTCTCAGACAAGATACAGTTCTTTGTACAATAACTACCATAGAGTTTGAGATACAATTTGGGATAAGATTAGTAAAAAGAAGTCTAGAAATGTTTAGTAACTCTTTTTAAAGGGCAGGTCCAGTGTTCTCGGGACCGCTGGTCGGGTCCAGTTCTGTGCCTTTGACCACCTGAGGTTCAACCTCAGGTAGACGTTTTGTACCCAAACCAGAGATCTGTATATAATGAGATGCTCATGTCTCTGCCCCAGCAATGGGAGTTGTTGACCCAAAGGCAGAAAGGCAGGCGACAAGCTTAGGTCAAAAATTAGCCCATAAAAAAACATTGGGCAATTTTTGAAATATATTTTGGCAGGAGTGAAACCTCTCGCTTCACCTCTTCCTCTCTGCTCAAACTATACATTTTGTCTTTGTTATCGTTCCTCTGTGGCGGGGAGAAAGGGAAAGAAAGCACCCTATTTGGTTGTGGCAGGAAAAAGGAAGCACCTGATTTGTTGTGGCGTGGGAAAGTCCAATCCTGATTCGTCGTCAGGGGGGAGAAAGATGGGGAAAGGAAACTGTTGATGGGTTGCTGTGGGTTCGTTTTGGTGAAGACTCTTCGTGTGGGTTACGCTTGTTTTAAAACGGTCACCATACTGGATATGGCAACGCCATACAAGAGAATGAATAGATATGACTTCGAAGGCTTGTGCGGGGTCACCCATGTTTGAAAGGTGGTGGTGGGGAAAGAATGAGGGCACTAGCGGCTCCCTAATGCCTCACCAGAATGCAGCACTTTGGAAGTCTTTGGCCTCAATAAGCGGCGGAAAGTTAAAAAAACGACACTGCAAGGGAAAAATAACCACATCGCAGAAGACTTTGTTGTTTGATTGTGTTAGTTGGTTGATTATTTTTAGCGAAAAATGTAAAAGACAAAAATCTATTTTTATTTTTTACTTTGTACAAGTACAGTAACTGATGTACACTGAACAAAAATATAAATGCAACATGCAACAATTTCAAAGATTTTACTGAGTTACAGTTCATATAAGGAAATCAGTCAATTTAAATAAATTCATTAGGGCCTAATCTATGGATTTCACATGACTGGGAATACAGATCTGCATCTGTTGGTAACAGATACCTTAAAAACAAAGGTAGGAGCATGGAACAGAAAACCAGTCAGTATCTGGTGTGACCACCATTTGCCTCATGCAGCGCAACACATCTTCACATTGAGTTTATCAGGCTGTTGATTGTGGCCTATGGAATGTTGTCCCACTCCTCTTCAATGGCTGTGCTAAGTTATCGTACACGTTGATCCAGAGCATCCCAAACATGCTCAATGGGTGACATGGCTGTTGAATATGCAGGTCATGGAAGAACTGGGACATTTTCATCTTCCAGGTTTTGTGTGACAGATCCTTGCGACATGGGGCCGTGCAATATCATGCTGAAACGGGATAGCGCCGAATGAATGGCATGACAATGGGCCTCTGGATCTTGTCATGGTACCTTTGTGCTTTCAAATTGCCATTGTTAAAATGCAATTGTGTTTGTTGCCTGTAGTCTATGCCTGCCCTTACCATAACCCCACCGCCACCATGGGGCACTCTGTTCACAACGTTGACATCAGCAAACCGCTCACCCACATGACGCCGTATGCCATCTGCCCGGTGCAGTTGAAACTAGGATTCATCCGTGAAGAGCACACTTCTCCAGTGTACCAATGGCCATCGATGGTGATAATGTCCCCACTGAAGTCGGTTACAACGCCGAACTGCTGTCAGGTCGAGACCCTGGTGAGGACAACGAGCGCTCAGATGAG
Source organism: Oncorhynchus gorbuscha (assembly GCF_021184085.1). Lineage (NCBI taxonomy): Eukaryota > Metazoa > Chordata > Actinopteri > Salmoniformes > Salmonidae > Oncorhynchus > Oncorhynchus gorbuscha. Next base: position 22,984,682 of record NC_060197.1, read on the forward strand.
CTTCCCTGAGACTGCTTGTGCAGAAAATCTTCAATTGTGCAAACCCACAATTTCATCAACTGTCCAGGTGGCTGGGCTGAGACATTCCCGCAGGTGAAGAAGCCGGATGTGGAGGTCCTGGGCTGATGGGGTTACACATGGTCTGCGGTTATGAGGCAGATTGTGACGTACTGCCAAATTCTCTTGCAGTCGGCTTAGGGTAGAGAAATTAACATAAAATTCTCTGGCAACAGCTCTGGTGGACATTCCTGCAGCCAGCACATCTATTGCACACTCCCTCAACTTGAGACATCTGGGGCATTGTGTTGTGTGACAAAACTCCACATGTTAGAGTGGCCTTTTACCTGTCAGGTGGATGGATTATCTTGGCAAAGGAGAAATGCTCACTAACAGGGATGTAACACATTTGTGCACAACATTTAGAGAAATATGCTTATTTTGCATATGAAACATTTGTGGGATCTTTTATTTCAGCTCATGAAACATGGGACCAACACTTTGTATGTTTCTTTTATATTTGTGTTCAGTATAATTACCTCAAACAAAACCTATTTTACTGTAGAAAAGTTATATTGTTGTAAAATATAATTTTATTTCGTGTAAAATTTGACACGTTTTATAAAAAGGAAAGTAATAAGACATGTATTTTTTGTTGCTTTGAATGGTTGGTTAATAATTTGTGGATTTGTTGTTCCATAAATTTAGTTTCTTTAGTTTGTTTTATTTTACCTTACGGGCATTTTTGCTTTCTAACATAGAAGAGAGGACAGTAAATCATGTTTGAATCATGATTCGTGGGATATTTGATTCAATCGGGAACCTATTCAGTTCCTTTTGGTTCTTTACCTGTGATTGTGAAACCTGGTGCGTGATTCAATCAAACTCGAATTTCGGTGTTTAAGGAGTAGCTCTCTTTCCCCCTTGGTCAAATTAAATGCCAGGATGGTTATGGGAACTGTTAAAACCTACTACTACTACCAAGTAGACTCCTCTGACAAGTAGATTATTACATTTTCCACAATAAGTCTATGCATGGACAGTAGTTTGTAAACAAAGGCACTGCTGTAAACATTCCCATAGCAAGTTGGATTGAATGCCAGACCTTGAGGATTTGAGGACTCTGATAAAGTAGTGCACTATATAGGGACTAGGGCACAATTTGGGACGCAGACAAACTGTCACTCATGATTTTTGTTATTTTCTTCATTTATTATATCTTAACGTAGGTAATATGGGGGGGTTTAATAAAGGGGGGTTTCTTTGTCATAGTAATGCCTACTTACGACTCCCTAGCCTGGTTCCAAATCAGTTTGTGCTGTCTTGCAAAGTCCTTGTGAGTCATGACTCGTGACCATAGGAGTTAGCTTGAGTGTCTTTCAAGGGGGTGTTCTGTCCAGGGGGTGTACTTTTACAACCATCTGCCTCACCCTACTGAAATAGGAGATGGCCTCTTGCCCTATGGGACGTTCTGGCTCAGACGAGGTTTACTTTCTGTTCATGCCATGACAAGCAGAAACAGACTTGCACCCAGACTACATAGGAGTTTTGGCTAGACAACACGAATCGATGTGGGATCCGGGCTGTACTACTCCCTCTCATGTATGAGTGCTCCACTGTTGGTTGTTTTGACCGGCTCTTGTTGTGTAAATAATGCTGATTAAATTAATTTAAACATTTCTCACTTTTTAAAAAATGGATTGATTCTGTCATTCAATTTCTTGTGGTAATTTATCCTTTATTTATTCAGGAGATCATAAGGAAATGTGCAAAATATCTTATGTAATGTCTGCTGATGTGAAAATTGTGGCTCGGAGAAGATTGTGGATATTCAGACCTTCATAGTCCCATCATAGCATATCTCAGCCCTAAATATAACAGAAGCACCAGTTCACACCTCCTTAGGATATTGGAATTGGTCCAAAATGCTTTTAAATTAGATACTTTCTAGCTCCATAGAATCGAACCCTACTAAAAATGACATTCAGACTACTGAACGTTCTCTAGGTCTATTCCATTAGTGGGGTTGTTCCACGAAATGAGTCACTTTGGCATGTCCCTCTGTGCACCCTCTGTGACTTCTAGGAAGATTTTAACCCATGTTTCACTATTGTTGTTGAGCCCTAGTTATTTTGTTGTTTTGACAAAGTAATTTCTGGAGATTATGTATTTCAAATAAAATGTTATTTGTCACATGTGCTGTGAACTGCTTACTTACAAGCCCTTAACAAACAATGCAGTTTTAAGAAAAATAAGTGTTTAAGTATTTACTAAATAAACTGAAGTTAAAAATAAAATGTGCTGGGCTATTCGCACTACCTTCTGTTGTGCCTTGCAGTCGGAGGCCGACCAGTTGCCATACCAGGCGGTGATGCAACTAGTCAGGATGCTCTCGATGGTGCAGCTTTAGAACCTTTTGAGAATCTGAAGACCCATGCCAAATCTTTTTAGTTTCCTGAGGGGAATAGGCTTTGTTGTGCCCTCTTCACGACTGTCTTGGTGTGTTTGGACCGTTCTAGTTTGTTGGTGATGTAGACACCAAGGAACTTGAAGCTCTCAACCTACCCCACTACAGGCCCGTTGATGAAAATGGGGGCATGCTTGGCCCTCCTTTTCCTGTAGTCCACAATCAACTCCTTTGTCTTGATTATGTTGAGGGATAGGTTGTTATCCTGGCACCACACTGCCAGGTCTCTTACCTCCCTATAAACTGTCTCATCGTTGTCGGTGAGCAGGCCTACCACTGTTGTCGTCGGCAAACTTAATGATGGAGTTGGAGTCGTGCTTGGCCATGCAGTCATGGGTGAACAGGGAGTATAGGAGAGGACTGAGCACACACCCCTGAGGGGCCCCAGTGTTGAGGATCAGCGTGGCAGATGTGTTGTTACCTAGGGACTACGGTGGTCTGCTTGCCTCGAAGCGCGCATTGAAGTCATTTAGCTCGTCTGGTAGGCTCGTGTCACTGGGAAGCTCGTGGCTGTGCTTCTCTTTGTAGTCTGTAATAGTTTGCAGGCCCTGCCACATCCAACAAGAATCGGAGCCGGTGTAGTAGGATTCAATATTAGTCCTGTATTGACGCTTTGCCTGTTTGATGGTTCGTCGGAGGGCATAGCGGAATTTATTATAAGTCCCGCTCCTTGAAAGCTGCAGCTCTACCATTTAGTTCAGTGCAGATGTTGCCTGTAATCCATGGCTTCTGGTTGAGGTATGTACTGTGGGGATGACGTCATCGATGCACTTATTGGTGAAGCCAGTGACTGACGTGGTGTACTCCTCAATGCAATCGGAAAAATCCCGGAACATATTCCAGTCCTGTAGCTTAGCATCTGCGTCATCTGACCACTTCCGTATTGAGCAAGTCACTGGTACTTCCTGCTTTAGTTTTTGCTTTTAACCTCTACGGGATCGGGGACTCCCCCCATAAACTTCAAAAGTGTTTCCTCTCAAATGGTATCAAGAATATGCATATTCTTGCTTCAGGTCCTGAGCTACAGGCAGTTAGATTTGGGTATGTAATTTTAGGCAAAAATGTAAAAAAAGAGTCCGATCCTTTAGAGGTTTTAAGCAGGAATTAGGAGGATAGAGTTATGGTCAGATTTGCCAAATGGAGGGTGAGGGAGAGCTTTGTGCATGTCTCTGTGTTTGGAGTAAAGGTAGTCTAGAGTTTTTTTTGACTCTGGTTGTACATGTAACATGCTGGTAGAAATGAGGTAAAACTGATTTAAGTTTCCCTGCATTAAAGTCCCCGGCTACTAAGAGCGCCACCTCTGGATCATCATTTTCTTGTTTGCTTATGGCCTTATACAGCTTGCATTTAATTGCCCCTCCATGTTGCACACAATAAGCTTCCATTTCTCCTCTCACACTGGGATTTATGGATGAATTACGATGAAATCGTCAACCATTTTACTTTATTTGGCACTTAATATAAGCATTTTTTAGTTAATCTTTTGAGATGGGAAAATGTGTTGTTTATTAAGTTGAACATTGCTCTATATAACCGAATGATAAATTATGTGAAATAAATGTACATTACCAAAATACCGAAATTGGGCTGATTTCGTGGGACGACCCAGTGACCTTTGAAGTGATCAATGTGTTTAATATGGGGATACATCAGGCTATATGTTGTAGTAACCTCTTATGATCTAGGCTATGAATTTTCCAGGTTTACTATAAAATCCCTACACCCTTTTACATTTTCCTGTCTATGCATGTGTTGCTGATGAGGCTGGTTTATGCTATTTGCCCTCAGCCAGTCGTTAGTTACAATAGGCAACATGTAGTAAGCCTCTGGTGACCTATTTTTGCAAGAACACTAACAATGTAATAACCATTTATTGGATGCAGGCCTCAAATTTATCCTCAATCTATGTGTTGCTGAAGCTGGTTAGTAAGGATGTGAGCATTTTGGGTGATCTTAATGGTTCGCCTGGGCAAGGTGTGTGCTGTCCTGCTCCGGGGTTGAGCTCACTGACTGCTTCCTCAAATCTGCAAAATAAACACACCGGCTCTATTTCATTAACAGAACGAGACTCGGAAGCTAGCGAACATCCGTATTCTCTCTCGTGCTGTGAGCTAGCTAGCGGAAGAGTCAGTCTCATCCGTATAAAACAACGTCAATTCTTAAACACGTTGCCGCCACACAGATTTGGTCGACATTCAGAAAGGAAGCATATTTGATCCGTCATCTAGCGGGAAGGAAACTGGGTTGAGCAGAGACTAAAATGGAAAAGCACTCGGTTGGAGGAGGAGATAGCCCTGCGCTGCCGGGAGTACCGAATCGAAACAACCAGCCACGAACGCTGGCCAACTCTGGATCGACACAGGCTAGCGTGGAGACATTGGACAGGTGAATGTATAGCTTTTCCGGTCTCGCTACAAAATTGTTACTAGCTACACTGTTATGGTGGATTTTGCACTGGGCAGTAGAAATATAAAAGCGAATTTCCCTTTCGTAGGCTGCAGTTGTTAGACATTGCTTGTCATATGTTGTTACAAAACGTTTAGAATGTTACTACAGCGTTACGTGTGTGTGTGTGTGTGTGTGTGTATTGGCTCTTGGGCGGTGTCGTGTATAGGCCTATCGTTGTAGAAATGTGACTGGCTCTTTCCTAGGCAATAGCCTGCCTGCATGCATCATTTAGGTACTTTTTTGACATTTGTTGTTAGTGTTGTATTCAACGTGTTTAACGTTAATCCTCAAAGCGTTTCATTGTGCTGTAACATGCAGTAAATGCATTGTAAGCTACCGTGTCTCTTGTGTATTTCGGCATTCGGCAACGAGAGCGCCAGATGGGCGTAGGGGATTTGTGCTAGTAATGGGTCGGGAACTGAATCGCATCGGTTTAAGAGCCGTTCATTTGGCTCCCTGATTTTTCACACTGCCTTTTGAGCTCAAAATATTTTCTACAGATAAATTCGAAAATAATGAGGATGAATCCTCACTGCACAAACAATAAATAGTGGGGAGAACAAGTAAATCTGGTCCACGCTCTTTTTTTGCAGTGCGAAAAACGTAATATTCCATATTTGGTCAGTTAAAAATGTATTTGAATGCGCATTTCACGAGCTGACATAATGCCACTTTTGGGCTTCACATTGGAGATGATTCTTTTATTGTTCTATGTCGTTTTTTAAAGCATTTTGAATAAAGAGCCGTTTGGGAGCCAAATGAGCCGGCTCGCCGAAAAGACTCGGAATGCCCATCACTAATCTGTGCCAAGTGAACACGCCCCTGTTATAAAGTAGTGGCTTTGCCCAGCAGGAATCAGCCTAACCGCGACCTATTTTTGCCCAGATGTTGCAAACAGGCTTTTTAAAAATGTGATGCAGCCTACTACTGTGTGTGACTGACTGCCTACCTCTGGTATCTCTTAAACATTGCTCTCTCTCTCTCCCTCCCTTGAAACCACTATTGAGCCCTCTGTCCCCCTCTGTCTGTCTCTTTGTTTTTGTGTCCCCTTGTCCCTCTCTCCTTTGAACTCTCTCTGACTATTCCCCTCTCTCTCATGTCTCTCTCTCCCTCTCTTTCTGTATATCCCCCATATTCCTCCATCTATCTGTGTGTGTGTGTCTCTCTCTGTCTCTCTCTTTGTGTATGTCCCCTATATACCTTCATCTGTCTGTTTCTCTCTCTCCCTTCATCCCTCGCCCAGTCCTACAGGTTCTCATGTGGAGTGGTGTAAGCAGCTGATAGCAGCCACCATCTCCAGCCAGATATCATCCATAACCCCAGACACTGCATCCAGAGACTTCAAGGTGGGGGAAACACGCGTGGTTGGTCACACGCACAAGCACTGACGCGCTCACACACGGTCGCATGCATTAGCATGGATACGCGCACGCACACACACACTTGCTGTTTGTAATAGCAGGCTTATAACAACACACACGAATGCGCACACAATAACAGGTTTAGACATCCACGTCATAACCTGTGTTTTCTGACTGACAGGTTGGGAGAAGGACAGATCTCCCACGGGTAAGGTTAACCGTAGCAGCAGCAGCAGTGTGTGTGTGTGTGTGTGTGTGTGTGTGTGTGTGTGTGTGTGTGTGTGTGTGTGTGTGTGTGTGTGTGTGTGTGTGTGTGTGTGTGTGTGTGTGTGTGTGTGTGTGTGTGTGTGTGTGTGTGTGTGTGTGTGTGTGCGTGCGTGCGTGCGTGCGTGCTTACGCGCTCTATGTACCCTGGGTCGAGTGATTTGGGTAGTCTTCCTTATGCTGATTTGGGTAGTCTTCCTTATGCTTTTCTACAGCAACTGACGTAGTCATGCAATGTCATTGTCTTTGCAAAGGCCACAGTCAACCTTTAGTCTGTCTCTCTTTGCACCATTCCGAAAGTATTATTTTAGTTATTTTAGTTTCTGAATTGAGGTTATAGCTTTTGTGTTCAGCGGGTCAATGCTTCTCTCGCCGTCTGCTGCAGCTTAGCCTTCCGGCGATACACCACTGTTCAGGGGCTCTTCTAGGTCTATCCTTTAGCTCTGTGTGTTTTGTGTATGTGAGTGTTAACCCGGAGAGTGTGTGTGTGTAGTAACTCGGTGTGTGCGGTTGTCTGTAACCAACAGGTGTCCAAGAGGCCTGTTCTCAGGGTAAGATTTGAAGACCGGTGGCGTCCACCCAACAGCCTTTTTAACATTCCTAGGTTACCTTAGTACTTGTCAACCTGTCAAGGAGTGTGTAAACTACAGCGCAGTGTGTTTCTTTGATGTTCTACAGCTATTTTTATGGTTGTCGGGCTCGTTCTTTGTGTAGTAGTTTGTAGGAGCTGTCATGCTGTTTGTACCTGTAGATATTACTTTCAAGGATAAAGAGACTGCGGGTCTCACAGCCTTCAAGGTCAAGGCCAGCGTTTCCCAAACCAGAGGTCGCAACCCCGTGTGGGCTCGCCTGATTCGAAATTTGGGTCGCGAGAGAAAGTCTGAAATATTTTTTCCGTTGCGCTTCATTCATAGAACCCTGGTTTCGTCAGTAGCCTCCGGTAGCCACTAGATATGGTTGTAATAAACAGAGCAGTTTCTGTTTACTTCCTACAAATGTGGCTCTATCGTTTCTAAATCAAACTGGGGGGAAAATAATAGAATCAATAACCAGGTTTCCATCCAACCTTTTTATTAGAGTAAGGTAAATTCCGGATAAAAAATGTCATGACAGGCCTGATGGAAACAGCAAATTTGTCGCTTAACTTTCCAAATGTCAACAAAATCTTTTTGTGTCGGTAAAATGTATTATGTGTGGAATCACCTTCATGCGCAAATATTGATATAATAACCATCATATCGAAGTGAACTTGGAGTCACATGATAATGTGTTGTGGTCCTCCCACTACGACTCGTGAAAGCGTGCAGTTTATTAAGGCTGCAGATGAAATAAGTTACTTCCCAGGGTGGCGAACGTGCACAGTGATGAGCTTGATTCCAATAACTATAGAGGGTTTTATTCTGGTGACATGATGATAGATGCTTGACTGCCGTTTGACAAATAAAAAGAATCTCGCTCTTTTGTCCATAATAATCTTATCGTGAAGTAGGCTAAACCCACACTGTGGCAATACCAGAGTGGACACACTCGCTATATAACGCAACAATTTGTGTGGCAAAACCATCAGTGGAATTTAGTGGGCTCCCAAGTGGCGCAGCAGTCTAAGGCACTGCATCTCAATGCTAGAGGAGTCACTACAGACCTTGGTTTGATTCCAGGCTGTATCACAACCGGCCGCGATTGGGAGTCCCATAGGGCGGTGCACAATTAGCCCAGCGTCCTCCGGGGTAGGGTTTGGCCGGTGTAGGCCATCATTGTGAATAAGAATTTGTTCTTAACTGATTTGCCTAGTTAAACAAGTCAATTTGATGTACGCACCTCTCTGGTGGGAAAATGTACATATTTTTTTATGCAGATTTTAGAATGTTCTCATTAAAATCTATTGCCAATTGGATGGAAACCAGGCTAATGATGATGATCTTTTATACACAGAAGATCCTACAAACACATTAACTGATGATCTTCTCAACTTCTCTATACCATTTCTGATGCATTTGTCATTTCCAACCATACTTCCTACATATTGGTACAAAAGTACTGTCAGACTGATTTGCAATATACTAAACATTAGCCGTTGATTAAATCACTCTTTTGTTTTTCCATAGCAAGGTTGTGGCTTTGCTCCCTTCTTCACTTCCTCTTAGAACTCTACTGACTAAATATTCTAATTTCTCTGCAGTGCTTCATGTCCGTGACCTCAAAGACCCTTTTATCTACCTCTCTGCCACTTCTGCATTCTCTTTCTCTCACGTTCTCTCTCTCATTTTCTCTTTCCTCATTTTCTCTCTTGTTCTCTCACGATAACTTGCAACTGTAAGAGAATTCACTCTTCCCTTCGCTCTCTCTTTCTCTGCTTCCACGCTTGCCTTGCCTCCCATCTTGGTCCAGGACTTTATGGAAAGGGGACATTGTTACCAAGGCGATAGTGACTCTGCGCTTCCCCCCCACGCTTTGGCAAGTTTCGCTCTCTGTCCATCACTCCCTCCATCCCTCTCTCCTGCCCCTTCGGCCTCCCCTGTTCCTTATCTACTGCTGCCCCTTTCCCTATTCCTCTGCCCACCCCCCGCTCTCTCCATTCCTCCTCTTCCACCTACAGCCTTCGTTTCATTCTCTTTCTGCCCCCCCCTCTTTGGCTGTGTAGCTGTAGCTTGGACAGTGAGAAATGGTTTTGCTTAGAACCCGATGTTCTGTTGAGAGTTCTAGATCTCTGAGATGGCTCTATGGTTCTATGTTCTAGGCTCTCAGAGACGGAACCAAGCAGGTCCAGATGGACGAGGTTCCACTGGTTCCGGGAGAGACCATCAAGGCTGTGGGTGGGCATCCATTCTGTGTCTGTCTTCTGTCGCTCTCTCGCTCACGTTCTCTCGCTCTCTCTCGAATCCAGCCACTACTTTTCTGTGTGCCTCTCCCTCTCTCTCTCCTTCTAGATCTCTTTTTCTCCATTTGGACTTATTTTCCCATTTTCTATACCTTTCTGTTTTCTCTCTCTTGTCTTCAGCCTATTATGAGAGGAGCTCTAGTTGTTAACATGTTTCTGTTTGTTTGTTTTGTTGTTGTTTGTCCCCTCAGCCAAGGATGTGATGTACATCTGTCCCTTCACTGGCTTGGTGACAGGAACCCTCACCAGCACTGACTATAAACTATACTTTATCAGCTTGGAGAGGGTAAGAGCACCCACATACACACTCAGGTTTGACCCTCGTTCACCCAATTCTTTATTTAAAACTTTTATATGTGAACTTCCCCATCCTGTTCCCGTCTCATTCCCGTCCCATTCTCATCCCACTATTTTCCCAGGATACTCCCTTCATCCTGGATGTGAACCTGGGAGCGATCAGTCGTCTCGAGACCATCAGTGTCCAGAGTCATGGAGAGAACACACAGGGCATGGAGATAGTCTGTAAGGTGAGAAAGCACACCCTACTACTGTTATAAAAGCCTGTTTATTAAGCCTGCACAAGGCTGTTATAAGCAGTCATAACAACCGCCATCAGTGGCCAGAGTCATGGAGGGAACACATAGGACATGGAGATATTCTGTAAGGTAAGAGAGAATTACAACCCAGGAGTTACACACACACACACACATAGTATTCTCTGTTAAAATGCATGTGCTTGCCCACAGGTTTACGAATTGTGTACGAGAGTTGAAGGAAGGATTGTTGGAAGATCTGGTTTCATTTGTATTCATAGATTTTACTTATAAAAACTCTTCTCTCTCTCTCTCTCTCTCTCTCTCCCCCTTTCTCTCTTTCTCTCTACCTCCATCAGGACATGCGTAGTCCCCGGTTTGCCTATAAGAAGGAGGACGCCAGCCAACCAGAGATAGTGGAGGTTCTAACAAAACACACCTTCCCCCTATCAAATGGCCTGGTAAGACCTGTCAATCAACCAATACAGGGCGGGAGTTAAGGATCCTTGCATTGTGATAGGTGCCTGGCATGTAACGCAATATGGGTTGTGATCTTAGTTAAAATCCTTGCTTGTTCATTTGTTGAGACCTGTCACTTACTCTCCCTGTTTTTATCCCTTTGCAGCCCTTGTTTGCCTTCCTGTATAAGGAGAAGTTTCTTGTGGACGGATGGAAGGTGTACGATCCCATATCTGAGTACAAGAGACAGGTAACCATGGTTGATATTAGCTAAGAGAAGAGATGAGAAATAGTATTCCTGATTTTCCAACATTAGAAAATCTGAACATTTCTGTGTAATTGGAGAAATCACTTGAGATTTATTTTCTTTGAGTCTCGAAGTCCTTTTGAAATGTTTCATGTAAGACTAACGTATATGTAATGGATAAATGCAGACATTTCGGTACATTACTTTGGAAGTAATGGACAACTAAGCACACGTTTACCGGAATAAATAACATGTTTTAAATTCTATTTTCATTTTGACATGTGAATACACACCTTCAAAAATGTTCCACTAAATCTGGTGGTTGTTAGTTCCAGTCGCGATTTTAGCATGTAAATCTTGGCGGGTCAAAAAAACGTGGGATTACATACCAGCAAAGCCACAACACATCACTAAACAATACATTAATTGAACTAGAACGGTGATAAACGGTGCCCGCAAACTGTTAGGGCCTACATAAAGCTGTCCCAACAGCAGTCCCCACACCTTACCACTGCTACTCCTGGCTATCAGCGGAGCCTTGTTTGGCAGTGAAACAGTTAATTCAGCCTCATTTACTTCCTTTAAAAAAAACATAGCCGATGTGGTTTCTGCTGACAATTGAGATGTACAAACTATGGCATAAGGGGACGGCAAGCGGATAAGAGGCAATCCATAATTTCGATTAAGACATTAATGAGCGAGCTGGAATGGACGTAGTCAATATAACTATTTGTTCAGCACTTTTGAAATGTACAGCAACATAATTCAGAACATGGACCGTTCCTAGTGTTCTTCCTGTACACCAATTCAGAACCGTAAGATAAATAAAGGGGGCATATAAGCAGACAACGAAAGCTCTTACAATATTCAATGATTACATTTCTCTAAAACAGGTTATAGGCTATGTGAACCACAAGTCAGAACAGTAGGCGAAATGAAGAGGTGAAAATATACCAAATTATTAGGGTGATAAACATGGGCTACTAACAGCTTACTACACAACATACACTTAGTATTACTTTCTTAGCTATAGTATGCATATCAAATCATTTATGCAATAGCATACAAGACATTTTTGGAAACACTTTCTTGTGCTGTGTTCACTTGAACAGGAAGGTTTCGCGGCGGCCCTTCGTTGGCAAATTCTGTCATCAAACTTTTTTACAATTCCGAGTTGGATGAAAGTTCAAAATGTATTTTCCCAGTCGTAGCTTGTTCCCAGTTGTCTTGAACTCTCTGAAGTCAGATTTTGCAGTTCCGAGTTAAGTTGTTTTGAGCGCGGCACAAATCATGCTTCGTTGACAGCATGGCCAATGTTGAATGTTTATAATTTTAAACTAGGAAAATAGACCCTTAATCTTAGACTTTGGACCACACAGCTACTCCACTGAATAGCAGGCTAATGATTTTGCAATGCTTGCATTTAGTTTGCATTTACATTTAAGTCATTTAGCAGACGCTCTTACAAATTGGTGCATTCACCTTATGACATCCAGTGGAACAGTCACTTTACAATAGTGCATCTAAATCTTAAAGGGGGGGGGTGAGAAGGATTACTGATTCCTTCCAAACCACTCATTGTTGAATTTGCGATTTCCAACTTGTTGTGTAATGTTTATGGCCGATGAGCACCGATATGTTTTACCTATAATTTCTCTTCAAATGACAAGGATTTAAAATGATTTGCCAGTAGAGTGTTGATTCATGAGGATAACTGCTGGCCAGGATTTTGAAAGTATGATGTTGACATGATCAGTCTAATCCAAGCTACTGTAGATATGTGATTTGATGTCATTTTATCTGTGGGCAATAACTTTGAGCCTTCATGGATGGGCACTTCAAATGTAACTCTATGACGGCACCCAAGGGGCTAGAATGTTTTTGCTCTACTCTTAGACTTGGGCGGTGACGCTGTCCCCTTGTGTGACAGAACACTGAGCCAATCACACCACAACGCTCAGTGTCTTCTTGTCAGGACTTTGTTCATTACGAGGATATCATTCACATTGCATATCAAAAACTAGGCTAGAAGCTTGCTAAATAGTTTGTTGCTAGGAAACATGCCAATGTGACAACTGAATTCAACAATGTCAGTTGCTGGAAACCGCTGGTCAAACTACAAATATGTGGGAGGATTTGACAGCATAGCGCCACTTGCGTCATGACTGCAACATTGAAGGACCGAGGAAATTCATGTTCATCCCATTACTCGCCACGTTAGGTCATCAGATGTCTGCAAAAACAAACAAATGAATGCTAGCTAGCTGCATTTTTCCCTCGTTCGGCCTGCATTTACAATGTATCCAATATCCGTTTGTGTGGATGTTGGTTTCGCGTTCTGTAACTTTGTAGCAAGGATGGTCTTGTGTATGCAGTGTATCTGTCCCAGAGACATCTAACTGTCCCGTATATATGTTTTTAATGCCCCTTCTTGCCAATCAGAAAACAGTCTTAAACAATGCTGTAGTCAAAGAACTGATGAATGAACTGTTGCTCACCACATTTAGAGTCTTGTTTTCCTGCTCTCCCCACACCAGGGTCTTCCCAACGAGAGTTGGGCCATCAGTAAGATGAACAGTAGTTATGAGGTGTGTGACACCTACCCTGCCCTGCTGGTCATCCCCACTAGCATCAAGGACGACGACCTCAAACGAGTTGTGGCCTTCAGGGCCAGGCACCGCATACCGGTACGTCTGGGGATGTGTGGGGGGGTGGTATGTGTAAAACAATATATATATTTAAAAAATTAAGATATGTGTTTTACCTGTTGGTGCTAGCTGTGTGTATACTGTGTACATGTTTAAATGTGCTGTTATTTTGAAAGTTACCTGGAAAGTTTCCTCAAAAGGTATCTTCAAAATTATGCCGAAACTTACCCTGTACCCCGCTAGGTGTTTACCATAAATCCACCCAGAGAGCCAGGCCGCTATAACTCCTTCCTTCCTCGCTCTCTCGCTTGTTCTCTCTCTCCTTCCTCTTCTTTAGGTATTGTCATGGATCCACCCGGAGAGCCAGGCCACTATAGTGCGTAGCAGTCAGCCTTTAGTTGGACCCTCTGACCGGCGCTGTAAGGAGGACGAAAGATACCTCCAGACCATCATGGATGCTAACGCACAGTCTCACAAACTCACCATATTTGACGCCCGACAGAGCAGCGTGGCAGACAACAACAAGGTGATCTATTGCAATTTAAGACCAATGTCGTCAACTGGAGACCGTGATGTAATAAGCATTGGTGTTCAAGCTAAGTTTTGACTTGAATCTCAGCTATGTTCTATATCACGACGTGTTTTATGGGGACCGTAAAGGGACCGTATGGTAAATGTCTGGTATGTACGGTGTTTTGAGCAATTTTGGTGAATGTCCTGTAACTGTGTCTGCCTGTTTTATGAGGTCACTCTTATGTCACACCACCAGCTCTCCAAGGGCTATTGACTACTTCGTGTCTGTTTCCATCTCTTCTCTCTCCTACCCTCTCCCTTTTTTCATTTTCTCTTTTCTCTTCTCGCTTTTCTTTACTCCCTTAACGTTTTCTCTTCTCGCTTTTCTTTACTCCCTTAACGTTTTCTCTTCTCGCTTTTCTTTACTCCCTTAACGTTTTCTCTTCTCGCTTTTCTTTACTCCCTTAACGTTTTCTCTTCTCGCTTTTCTTTACTCCCTTAACGTTTTCTCTTCTGTTTCTCTTTTGCCACTCCTCCTTTTTTCCGCTCTGCTAAATGTCCTTTCCACCCCTCTCTCCCCCCAGGCTAAGGATGGTGGTTATGAGAGTGAGAGTTTCTATCCCAACGTGGAACTCAACTTCCTGGAGATCCCCAACATCCACGTGATGAGGGAGTCACTGAGGAAACTGAAAGAAGTGGTCTACCCTAGTACAGACGAGGCCCACTGGCACTCTGCAGTCGACCAGACACACTGGCTAGAGTACATGCGGGTGAGGACGCTCTCGCTCTCTCTTGCTCTCTCTCGTTCACACGCACATACACACACACTGGCTCAAGGGAGAGAGATGGATACGCAGCACAACACATTTTCACAAGTCCTTACATATCCCCCCCACCCAGGTCCTCCTTGCGGGTGCAGTGCGTATAGCTGACAAGCTGGAGTCTGGTAAAACCTCTGTGGTGGTCCACTGTAGTGATGGGTGGGACCGGACAGCCCAGCTCACCTCTCTGGCCATGCTGATGCTTGACAGCCACTACCGCACCCTCAGGGGCTTCCAGGTGAGTAAGAAGGATGGGAGAGAAGGGGAGAGGGAGGGTGGGAGCAAGAGAAAGGGTGATGAAGAGGGGGCAGCCACTACAGCACCCTCAGGGGCTTCCAGGTGAGTAAAAGGGATGGGGAAAGGGGGAGGAAGAGAATGTTTAAGGGCTGGACAGGGGACGGCCACTACCGCAACCTGAGGGTCTTTCGGGTGAGTAAAAGGGATGGGGAAAGGGGGAGGAAGAGAATGTTTAAGGGCTGGACAGGGGACGGCCACTACCACACCCTCAGGGGCTTCCAGGTAGGAAGGAAGGGAAGAGGAGGAGAGCAGACTGGTGAGTGAGGAAGGGAAACCTTTGTCTCTCGTCATTTGTGTTATAAGTAAAGTATAAGAGGTGTGTCTTCTCAGGTACTGCTGGAGAAGGAGTGGATCAGCTTCGGACACAAGTTCGCCGCGGTGAGAGGAGTGTGTGTGATGTCTGCATTGTTTCTTGTGTGTTTTCTTAAAGATGTGTGAGAGGATATTTGTGTGTGTGTGTTTAATAACCTGTGTGGGTGTGTTTCTCAGCGTGTGGGCCATGGGGATGAGAACCATGCCAACTCGGAGAGATCACCTCTCTTCATCCAATTTATAGACTGTGTCTGGCAGATGACCCGACAGGTGAGTGTTACACACACACACACAGATGCACGTACAGACCGACACAAACACACACAGTACGTACATGTAGACACATCTGGTGAGATTTCCCTGCTACACACACACATACACACACACACAGGTAATTGTGTAGTTATACTCAATCTGTCTTTCTGTCTCTCTATTTGTTCAAAGTTCCCTGCAGCATTTGAGTTCAATGAGTTGTTCCTAATCACCATTCTGGACCACCTCTACAGCTGCCTCTTTGGTACGTTCCTCTACAACAGCGAACAGGAGAGAGTCGTCAATGTAAGTATCATTTCTTCACCTGCGAGGGGTGGGAGGCTGAGTATTACAGTCCTCAGCTGGTCTCTTACAGTAAAACTGTCTATGGAGGCGGGAGTGGGAGGCTGAGTATTACAGTCCTCAGCTGGTCTCTTACAGTAAAACTGTCTATGGAATGTTAATTGATTCCTCACTATCTGTCTCTTCTTCTTCCTCCACAGGAAGTCCAGACCAAGACAGTCTCTTTATGGTCCTACATCAACAGTCAACCAGAGGACTTCACCAACCCGTTCTATGTGGACTATGAGCATCACGTCCTGTACCCTCTGGCTAGTGTTCGACACCTGGAGCTGTGGACCGGGTATTACGTGCGATGGAACCCCCGTATGAGGCCGCAGGTAGGGGTGGTAGTGCGCTTGTGGAGGGAGGGAGGGAGGGAGGGAGGGAGGGAGGGAGGGAGGGAGGGAGGGAGGGAGGGAGGGAGGGAGGGAGGGAGGGAGGGAGGGAAAGTGTGTGGGGGGGGGTCTGAAATCTGCCTTGCCTACTACTTTACATAAACTGCTTACTGTGTACTAATTGTACTATATTCTATTTAGAAAAACTAGATTAGAAAAATATATATATTTTAGAATAAGGCTGTAACGTAACAAAATGTGGAAAAAGCGAAGGGGTCTGAATACTTTCCAAACGCGTTGTATGTTTGTATATATCGTACTAACCATGTCTCTCTCCCCATCAGATGCCAGTGCACCAGAACCTGAAGGAGTTGTTGTTCCTGAAAGCTGAGTTACAGAGGAAGGTTGAAGAGTTACAGAGAGAAGCATCTTCATCACACGGCTCTCTTTCCTCTTCATCAGAACACACATCATCACCCTCACACAGCGGGGGAACGCCCCTACACACCACCGTCTGAATACACACACACATACCCCTACCAACACATTTCTCTTTGTATTCCTCTATTTTTCCAAGTGTTTTTATCATAGAGACAATAAGTACACACTTGTAACAAAGTTTTGTTCTTGGTTGTATTCAAATAAGAGAAAAGATATAGGGTAATGTAATTGTTGAAAGAAATATTACAGTATTGAGAGAAATGCACCATAATATTTTGTTGAACGTTGAAAGTGTAAATATAAATAGATGTAACTAATATATTTATACCTACCAAAAGTATACTCTTTAAGAATGACAACAATTTCTAATTTAATTGAATTCATGTTTCTAAACTATCAATAGCACTTCTCAACTGCCACATTCCAGTAAGCATGTATTATCAACTCAATGGCAGCCTATTCCCTATAGGTCCCGGTCAAAAGTAGTGCACTATGTCGGGAATAGGGTGCCATTTGGAGTGTAGACTGAATAAAGATCTCTATCTCTCTGTACTAACTTAACCTGATCCAGCTGTGCCATAACTATTCCTCTGTAATATAATGTGCCCCCCCCCTCTTCCTGTCCGTCCATTTAATGTGCCCTGACTGGAGGTTTACCTTTTTGCGTATGTTGTGTTCCTATCAACACGTTCCATTGAAAGTCTCTGTGCACATGTTTTTTTTACGTCATTTTTTTTCCTATTCAATGTGTGTTTCATTTCTATGCAATGGTGATATCCATATGATCTGTATTATATCTTGTATTCTTATCTTTGCTATTCCTTTGTGACTTTTGTTGTGCTGACTTTTCTTTCATTGTGGTGACGCCAAATCCTTATTTTAGGTTACCATTTGCACCGAGATGCTCTCCTTGCCCTCTGCCGACGTTAATCAATGGTAATGTGGTCTGAGCTCATATCCCCGTTGTGGCTTTGAAGACACACTGCAGCAATACTGACATCCTGTGATACCCATATCCTTATCCTTGAGGATTAGATCAATATCATTTAAGTCTAACTAACCTTAATGTCTTCGATATTGTGTATGGTTCCTACTGTATTATGGTGGTTGTAGCTGTTTCCTGCGTCATGTGATGGTGATAAACACTGTTTCCTGTGTCAAGTTTATGTTCTCATTACTGTGCTGCAACTTCATTGAACTTTTCTGTGGTAAATGTGATTATTTTCCAATTATTGTAACCTATTGTTTTTCTCTTAGTTATTTTTTTTGGGGTTGACATGGTCAAATAACTCAAGAATAGATTGGTAACAAGTTTTCTAATTTGGCACACAAAACCTAGAGGCCATGAGTAACTTGATAAATAAAACATGTCATCAACTGGCCTATAGGTGGCGCTGTTATAAGCAGTCTCACTTACCCCCTCATATCCATCGCCCCGTTTGACCTAGACTTGAAACATTGTACATAGGTGAACAAATTTGTTTCAAGGACCCATCAGGTCAGGTTTGATTTTCCTCCATCTTGAAAATGTACAAAAAACACCAAATTCGGTATGTAGGCCTATCTTTTAACTTCGCGTGAGAAACTCATTCCACGGAGGGCTGGGTGTCGGCAGGTTTTCGCTCCACCCTTGTACTTGATTGATGAATTAAGATCAAACTCATTCCACGGAGGGCTGAGTGTCGACAGGTTTTCCCTCCACCCTTGTACTTGATTGATGAATTAAGGTCACTAATTAAGGGGCGGCAGGTAGAGCGTGGGGCCAGTAATTGAAAGGTTGCTGGATCGAATCCCGAGCTCACAAGGTAAAAATCTGTCGTTCTTCTGGTGAGCAAGGCAGTTAACCCAGACGCCGAAGACGTGGATGTCTAGGCAGCCCCACCGCACCTCTGATTCAGATGGGTTGGGTTAAATGCGGAAGACACATTTCAGTTGAATACATCCCTCTTTCCCTTTATTAAGGAACCTGGTGGTCTTAATTGAAAGGAAAAACCTGCAGACACTCGGCCCTCTGTTTGATACCCCTGATTGGTTAAGAGATGGCTGAGTTATTGATAAATCAGGAAATTTGATTTGACCTGTCTATTTATATCCTTTGTAAATCCACTCCACAATTGCCTGGAATCAAATGGAAATGTTAAGTTTGGCATTGAAATTTTAAAAAGGAAACTTAACCATTTAAATGTTTAACTATATGCATCAAATAATCATAAATCTTCTCGTGGACTAAAAGTCAGAAACTCAATTTGGTATTTGGACTCATCACAATAGTGCCTAAGGAGTTTGAGAAATAGTATTAGCACATATTGTAATATGCTAAAAATACTTCAAATCTTCTTCTCCTGAACTATATGACTAAATGACACCAAATTGGTACATGAGACCAAATTGAATGTAGGTCCATAGTTTGAGAAAAGCTAAGGAATTGGTCAAAAAATGGCTGAGTTATTGACAAATCAAAAATCTGATTTTGTGTACATTCAACTTGAAACTTGTCACTATTTTGGTATTCATATCTTAATTTGGTATTTATATTTTTTTAAACAAGGAAACTATTAATAGCAAATATTTATTGAATATTCAAAACATACAATATAATTGCAAGTGAAGCCGCTCAACAACTACATCATACCAGTCATCCAACAGACTCCCATTCAGAGTGACACACAGAAGCATCCAGGGTCAATGCCCTGCTCAAGGGCACGTTGGCCGATCTACCACCAGGCCAAAAACGTGAACCAGAACCCTCCAAGATCCCCCCTCCCCCACAGTTACCCAATAGCTCTCCCTCAACCATTCGAGACCACTCCCAAGAACTACAATTAATTCACATTTAAGTCATTTAGCAGACGCTCTTAAATGTTAATTCCATTCCCCACCTCCAAGAATCCCCCAATAACCAAGAGAATGAACTAAAGAGAAAAAAAGGAAACGACAGAAGCAAACAACGCAAAAAATATAATAAAACCAAATAATACATTTAAAACAAAGGACATCAAGGACAACTAAAATCATAACAGCAATGCCAACTGTATATGTATGTGTGTGTTCTTGTATGTGTTTATTTGAATGAGAGTGTGTATATCCATGTGGACAAACACCTGCGTGGCATCAGCCTCAGGCTCATTCAAATGTACTTTTAATTATGTTTCGATTATTTTATGCCCCAAATATTCAACATTTTGTTGGTGGCAAGATTCTTTGCAGATGTAACACTAATGCTCAGAATCATCTGCAATCATATTCTCATGAACCGTAACGGCAGATTCACTCAAGATGTTGTATTTACATCGTTACATCAGTCTAAATGGTTTTCACTAAAAATAGTTGCAGTATTCAGATATGGCCACACTGTACATATAGACGCACGTTAGCACATATGCTAATGCGAAAAATACTTCTTTTTTTTGCCGGCTATTCGCACACATCAAAATGTTTCTTGAGGCAAGTCAGTCTGGTAGCCGAAGTCTACGCCCATTGATGGTCAACAGTACCACTCGTAGTAGGAGTGAGAACTATGGATGGGATTCTTCAATTAAGTGTTTTTTATTCAACGAGAGACAACTAGTTTTCATGAGAAAAAAAATCACTTGATAAATACTCCACCAAACATCCTAGTTAGATGTATAATTGCACGACTAAGACCAAAAATGTCAACATTAATTACAGAATTCTTGATTTATCTTAGATTAATTCAGACTTTTTGAGGAAGTG
Source organism: Oncorhynchus gorbuscha (assembly GCF_021184085.1). Lineage (NCBI taxonomy): Eukaryota > Metazoa > Chordata > Actinopteri > Salmoniformes > Salmonidae > Oncorhynchus > Oncorhynchus gorbuscha. The sequence continues at coordinate 23,005,011 of NC_060197.1, forward strand.
TATACTGGCAATGTTGTTGCTACGGTGTCTGAAGAGGGACAAACAGTAATATTGTAGCTTCACTCGTTTTTCAAGCAAATGTCTTTTGGGGGCGTATGCCAGTCACCGGAGTTGGCTTCGCCCACACCAGGGCTATAAGAAATGAACCGATGGACATGGGGCCATACGTAGAATGTATGCACACATGACTGTAAGTCGCTTTGGATAAAAACGTCTGCTAAATGGCATATATTATATTTATTATATTAATTTGGTATTTAAACCGTATGTATATGGGCCTTAGAAGCTATGTGAATATTAAGTCACTGTTACCTTTAAAAAATATATATTTTTATTGAACATTTATCTAAATAGGCAAGTCATTAAGAGCGAAGTCTTATTTACAATGATGGCCTACACCAGCTAAACCTGGACGACACTGCGGGTTGTGATATCACGGCCAGGTGTGATACAGCCTGGACCTTAGTTGGCTGCACCAGACCAGTTAGTGGGACTATAGATGTCAGTGGCACCATTGGTTACTAGAGCAATAACTATTGCAATATGCAATATTTCACATTGTTGCCATATTACGTGGGTGGAACATAGCCAAACCCTCCCCTAACCCGGATTTAGCTGGGAATATTGTGCGATGTCTCATGGGTCTCCCGGTCACGTCCGGCTGTGAGGGGGTATGATCTTTAACCCTCTCTCTCACTCATCATAATTTTTTTATTCATTCAGGATTATCCGTAATCATGGTAGCATCCACATGAATTTGGATTAGAAATATTTTCTATTCTTATTTATAATAAAAGTGACTCAAATTACACTTAATTATATACCATACATTTCTATTGGGCACAAAATAATCTGAAACACAACCAAAATGAACTCACAAGCTAGATGTAGCCATTGCCTCCAAGGAATATGGGATCAAATGCTAAACCTTTGACTACTTTATTGATAAGCATCTTTAGAATTCATTATTGCTCATCCTTATCGAGGGTGTCAATCATTTCAAACCCCACTGTGTATAAACTATTTAGTTTATTTTACTTTTAAGTAAAATATTTTGAAGGATTACCTGTTGCATTCAAAGAGAACCAACCTACAGTACTAGACTAAACTTCACTTGCATCATCCTTGTGGTATTAAGAGATAAACATGGTTATGCTTTCACTGATTGAACATAAAGTAAATCAGGGATCATCAACTAGATTCAGCTGCGGTCTGATTTTTTTCTTGAGCAGATGGTCACAGATACTTTGTAAATTGCCCGCAAGAAGAAATATAACAAATATAACAAATATAATACTTGACTAAAACATAATTTCAAACTTAGCTTACAATTGTATACGATCACATGTTATGCTTGGGAATAATTATAATTATGCTTCCATAGTTAAAATCACTTGGAGCTGATTTGGTGTTTATTTTATGTCCAACAATACAAATGAAATAAAACATTTTTCTCAGAAAACTTGGAGGACCACATAAAATCACCTACGGGTCAAATTTAGCCTGCGGGCCACCAGATGGGCAACCCTGTCCTACATGATGGAGTGATTGCTTTGTTATCCAACTGATCTTGTGTCTTTCCTGTCATCCTGTGAACCCCGATCATTGCTGCTCACAGTTTTTTTTACCATGTGTTTATTTTTCAGTCATCTAACATGTCAAGCATTCGGTATTATCCTTTGGTGCTTCTGTGAATACTCTAAATGAATCCCAACCCCCTTGGAAACATGTCATATCTGCATATGAAGTAGCCTGAGTGCCTGTCTGTTTGTGTTATCATGCCTACTCCCTGTTACACCAAACTGTTTGTCTTGACAACAACAGCAATGGAGTTGGCAAGAACAGAAACAGACTTGCACCCAGTCCAGTGTTTGAGCCATTGTCAATAAAAACCTTCAGACATTCCACAGATATAAAAAATGAAAGCAGAGTCCAGAGTCTTGGGGTTTCTTTTCTTTTCAAATGATTTTATTGGGTTTCATTGATTGATGAATGTTGTTCCATAATGTATTGCCAGTGAGAGTGAGAGACAGCAGTGAGATATAGTATAGAACTGCAGCAGTATAGAAAGCCTCAGTAGGAATCATCACATTTCTGTTGTTAGTATAAGATTTATCCAAGATTGTCCAACATTCAGATGCTCATTGTTAGTTAGAAAACCAGTGGCCTTCAATGTGTGTGTGTGTGTGTGTGTGTGTGTGTGTGTGTGTGTGTGTGTGTGTGTGTGTGTGTGTGTGTGTGTGTGTGTGTGTGTGTGTGTGTGTGTGTGTGTGTGTGTGTGTGTGTGTGTGTGTGTGCATATACATGTCAAATGTGTGTTTTGTGTGTGTGATTGCGCATACATATGTGCGTGCGTGCGTAAATTGTGTGTGTGTAGTTCAGTTGACAGGCACTAGTGAATCAGGCGTGGATTCTGTGCATGCAGAAGGCCATATTGTTAGTACGTATCTGAAGTGAATGCTACAGTCGGAATACATTGTTTACATTGCGATGTCATAAGAGCCCTGCATTCTTACTTCTAACTGGTCAGTGGGGCTGGAGTGACAGCTAGTGCAACGGCTGGATGACGTCGCTCTAGAATGAGATAAAGAAGAGTGAGACAGTGGTGTAATAGTACTTCTTAATGAAGTACATCTGCACTGGAACCAAATTGAACTGTGTCTCCAAGAACACCCTATTTCCTAGATATTAGTGCACTACATTTAAACAGAGCCACCAGTGAATGGAACTCTTGCGCACTTCCAGGTTTCTATTATGACGACATGCCGGTCCAATCCTTATTGTTCTCATCCTAGACTTCACTGCCAGTTCATACATACCTTCACATTCAACCACCAACTACTACTCCTGATCCAAATACATTATCATCAGACACAGGCCTACCAATGCTAGCCTGGTCCCAGAGCTGTTTGTGCTTTTCCCAGCTCCTTTGCTGTCATGCGTCAAGTCATAAGGAGTTGGCGAGAGAGCGGAAGCATACTGGCGCCCAGGCGTTCTCAATGCAAACCCAATGAGGAAAACCTCCAAAGACTACTGCTACCATATCCCAAAACATGCATTGTATTTCTGTACAGTTCCATTATAGCCCATACGGCCGTATGTGTTGCAGAGGAGCCCCTAGATTTAAGGCAATCCAACTGCTGCTATGTCGGTTACCTTTAGTTCCCAGTTATCGTAAACCATAGAAACCAAGGGAAACGTCGAAGCCTTAGGACTGCAAACTACTGGGCAGCGTCTCCTAGGTCATTGACTCGTATACTACTGTATATACGTTTCCTTGCGTCTTTGAAAACTTGACATGATCTAATTTCCAAATCAGGCAAATTATCCATACTGCATCCAAGAGGGACAATAATATAATTCAAAACCATAGCACACCATAGTATAGCATAGTACCACAAGGGTACACCATACCACGAGAGTAAACCATAGTACCAGAAGAGTACACCATACCACGAGAGTAAACCATAGTGCCAGAAGAGTACACCATACCACGAGAGTAAACCATAGTACCACAAGATAATCATCTCACAGGCAATTCTGACACACACAACTCTGTGCTCTTCAAATCAAATTCTCTTATATCTACCAAGCCTATGACAAGTCTATGACGGGATGGTGGGATTCTTCGCCCTAACAGTCTCAATCCACGTTTAAAAAGTGAATATTTGTGAGGAATTTCTATGTCATTTTATTTGGGGGATTTTTATGTAGCTATGTGATGTTATCATGTGGAAGACACTCCTGAACATTCAATTGGTCCAGAATCGAATGTCTTCACATGTGTGTTTTCTTTTTGGTTGTGCCCAAAAACTACCTCGCATGCAACAGTAAAAAGAAAGGGGATGCCTTCCTCTACTATTTAGTGGCAGTTATAAAGTGAAACATTCAACCCAAAGCACAACACTAAGATCTGATATCTGAAAATCTTCCAATGGTCAAATCCATCAATGCTACATCTTTGGTGGGTTTTTTAACATCTTTGCTACGAGCGAAAAGCACCGCGGTAGGCGCTGTCGCATCTGAGTTAAGAGAAAGATTACATTCGTTTAACATTCGTTGTTGTTTTTTTTGTGTGTAAGCACAGATCTCAGTCACTGGGGTGGGGGGTAGCCATAGAAATAGAATTCATAGAATGGACACATGCCCTTAGAACACTGGAATTCAATTGGTAGTTCCCATAGAAATATCATCTCTAGTTCCCACACCAATGTTGCATGTGTGGAACACTGAGAGAATTCTATCCATTCTTGCCATTGAATGTTCCATTCCAAACTGGTCTCATAGACTAGACGTAACATAAGTAAATGCAAATCCATAACACTGAATTTAGTATTATGTTTGGTATAATGTAAAAATCTATCGAAAATCTTCAATTTTCGTCATGGACAACTTTAGCATTTTAGCTAATTAGCAACTTCTTACTACTTTTTAGCTAATTTGCAACTACTTAGTATGTTAGCTAACCCTCCCCGTAACCCTTTAACCTAACTCCTATCCCTAACCTTAACCCCTATCCCCTAGCCAAGCTAATTCTAGCCAGCTAGCTAACATTAGCAACAACAATTTGGAATTCGGAACATATTGTACGAATTGCAATTTGTAACATATCATGAAATGGATGAAGGACATCCTCAAATTAATACATACCATATGAAACGTAACATATCATATTAAATGGAGTGTCTTGGGTTTACATACAGAACCATACCAAATGCTCGGAGACAACATTGTTCATTCTATTGATTCTGGTCTATGTGGTTAGTACTGTAGGACCCAGCATGAGCTAGCAGGTTATAAGGCATAGAGAAGCACCATAACTACTACAGCAGTGTCATAGGAGAGAGGTTAGCAATGCACACCTGAATCTGGGTGACAGAAGAGGAAAGTGTTAACTACGGTTCTCCAGTTACTCACTCACTGTCCCTTAGTTAAAGGCCCGGTGCTGTCAAAAACCTGATTTTTGTTTTATATATATTTCCACTGTAAGGTTAGAATAATACTGTGAAATTGTGAAAATTATGATAATGTCCTTTTAGTGTTTGAAAAGGCCTGCTGAAATTTCGGCCTGTTTTGGTGGGATGGAGTTTTGGCCTGCCTGGTGACATCAGTTTCCCCCTCCCCACTCAGACCACTCCCTGACAGTCCTACCAAGATTCTTGCTTGAGAAATTGCTAATTTAGTTTCCTTTTGACTATTTTAATTGAAACCAATCACAATAACTAGGTTTCCATCCAACCTTTTTATGTGCATAATAGTACATCAAATAAAAAATGTCTGTGATGGAAAATTTGTCGGTAAACTTTTCAAATGTCGACAAAACAAAATACGCTAGACAAGGTGGGATCGTTTTGTGTTTGTAAAATTAATTATGCAAGAAATGTTGGTGGAAATGCTTTAATGCGCAAATATTGATATAATAACCATCATATCGAAGTAAACTTGGGAGTCACACGATGACACATTGTGTGGTCCTCCCCCTACGACTCGTCGGGAAAGCATGCAGTTCATTGGGCTACAGATTAAATAAATTACGATGAACTTCACAGGGTGGTGAACGTGCACGGTGATGAGCTTGATGCTCCTTTCCAATAACTATAGAGGGTTTTATTCTGGCGACATGATCATCGATGATTGGCTGCCGTTTGTCCATAATAATCTCATCATGTAGGCTATACCCACAAAGTATTCTGCAAACTAATGGCTCGAGCGCACATGCCAATACCAGAGTGGGCACGCGCTATATAATGCAATTGTTTTGGCGCGAAACCCATCAGTAGAGTTGAAAATGCGATGGAAACCCATTTACAGGAACTTGTATGTCTTTATTCGGTACATGGGAATTTAACCGCAAAAAGGTATGTTCATGTGCACTACGTCATCACACACAGCCTTTCATCTGCAACACGTCAAATTGGTGGAAACACATCTCTGGTGGGAAAATGTGCATAATGTTTTCATGTGGATTTTAGCATACTGTATTTGCAAGAAAATCACCAATTGGATGGAAACCTAGCTAGTAAGGTCATTGTTAACCAGAAATGATTTGATATTGAGATCATGAACTGCTGCATTGGACCTTTTAACCTGTGTGAAATTGAATGTTTGGACAGTTCTATTGTCCTGTGTTGTATTCCGCAACACTACGGTCCATGTTAAAGGAAAGGAAAGGGGGGATGCCTAGTCAGTTGTACAACTGAATGCCTTGAACTGAAATGTGTCTTCGGGATATTCTGTCCGTATTTTTACACGGTTTTACAACAGTTCCTCCGAACTCAAATCTTTAACTTACCCATTATAAGTAAGATGATACAACTGATCCTGGTGCAGGTAGGGAGAATACTGGAACATCACAGAAGGAGTGGTTCTAGAGCTGCGTTTCCAAGGCAACAAGGGAGCCAAACAGAACAGGGTGCGGCACACAGTAGGACTACATCCCAAATCACATCCTCTTCCCTATATAGTAAGTGCACTACAAAGGGAATCGGGGGCCATTTTGGATCCGCCCTAAAAAGATTTTCATTTCTGGAATAAAAGTCACTTGGAAACAAACGTTCTTCTATATCTAAAAGAAATGTTAAATACGTTGAGCTAAGAAGTTAAGACAGAACCCACTCTAGGGGTTTAGTGTAGAAAGAGTGGGGGTGGCAATTATTTTCTCGCAAAAACACACTTCGGAACGAGTGTATAGATCATCAGGTCACACTGTAATATCAAGGAATATGCTCATACAACAAGTACTAGTAAAAACACAGAAACACCGCAATTTACAAGCTTCACTTTCACTACTAGTCTCCTAACCAGGATTGGGGCCAATTCCATTTCAATTAAGTAAATTCAAGGGAGTGATTTCAAATCCCAATTCATGAACTGAAATGTGCCATTGTTTTTCAGTTAAGGATTTTTATGAATTCTTGTGCATTTTCTCAATTCTTGAAATGAAATTTGAAATCACTTCCTGAATTGACCCCAATCATCCTAACAAGCAACTGACTGCAGCACAGCAACACCTAGTATGAAGACTACCCAAAGAACCTAAGACTAACTAACTATGCTTTCATATTAGCAAAGAGCTAAATCTGAAGGACTTCAGAAGTCTATACATAGCCATAAATGACTTTGTTACAAAAACAAACTTCCATTTTCTATATTACCACTGGGCGCGTTACAGACTGTCTACATTGCAGACGCCTTCCAGATCCCACAATGCTTGGATAAGACTTTAACACACCAGCTAACCACATTATGATATAGCAACCTTATGCCTGACCGCCAAGTTGATGATGTGGCACGCAACTATTGGTTGATGCCCTGGAATATCTGCAACATCTACAATGTAGTTGGCCTGGAACGCGACCATTATGTTACTTCAATATCAAGAGGTTTTAAAGTTCAACTAGGCTTCGATTTCACATTGACTTAACTTTCTCTAGCACTGGCATTATCTCAATAAGACCAAATAGATATACAACGTACAAAGAGTAGTATTATTATCTTCATCACAAACACGTTTCCACACAAGTAGACTTAAAGGCTACGCTACAATATCCATACTAGCGTACTACTTTGAATGCTAGGACCTCATACACTGGCTCGTTCCCTAAGGCTACATTTACACAGGCTTCCCAATTCTGATCTTTTGCCACTAATTGGTATTTTGACTAATCAGATCAGATATTTTGTCAATAATTGGGCAAAATATCAGAATTGGACTGACAGTATAAACGCAACTTAAGTAGTGTGCTAGTGTGTATATTGGAACAGAGCCTTTGTGTACCCTCCGATGTCCATACTGGAATACTACTTAGAACGCTAGGACCCAATACACTGGTTCATACCCTACTGGTTCGTTCCCTAAGTAGTATGCTATTAAGGATATTGGAAAAGAGACTATTTTCTCTTCAGTGTCTTTAAAAAGCGCAAATTATATGATGGACAATAAAGCAGCAGCTCTGGGGGTTAGTAGGTAACAAACACGTTTTTCAAATTGCTTCATTTTTTTTCCCATCCTCAAATCAACACTATAAAAATGCTAGCATTACAATGAGTGACAAGGACGTGCCTAAAAAAGCACAAACAGGCTGTGGCATCGAGGTTATAAAAATGCAGCTTTTAGACATGAACCTGTGTAAGTAACCACTGCAAAAAACGCTTTGTGTCTTTCGGACAAGACGAGTATATACAATGAAGGTAGAAATGGTACAAAATCACACGGGGGGATATACGTACAACCAATTGAATTCAACCAATTCAACTAATATTGAAGGCAATTCGACAGATAGAAAGTGCAGGTCGGATATCAATCGACGTTTGATTTCTAGCATCAACAGTTGAACAGTTCAAATTACTTCTTCTTTTTTATATGCCAAAGCAAACAAATCCACACCGATCATAGGGCTTGTGTCGATTAGATACGCTATTTGATTGGATAAACAGAGTTACGGGACAAGTATGTGGGCTACACTATGTCCTATACTATCTCTTCAGGAAATACCGAGATGGAAGCCTGGTCCGAGATCTGTATGTGTTTTAGTTTAGCAAGTCCTCTGACTATCATTGTCAAACTCAAACTGATCCGGGATCAGGTTAACATCTCCTACATAATCATATAGGAAACAGGCATATTAGTGGTATTCAAAACAGTTCAAATAAATTAAAATGATATTTACACATAGTTTGGCAGGGGTAGGTCTACAGAGGTCGGCAAACTGCCCTCCATGTTGTGTCACAATGACATTCTGACCTTAGAATGTCATGCAAGTTGGCGGCGTCAACATGGCCGCCAATGGAACGTTACATTACAAACAGAGTCTGCCGATCTCTGTATAGCCAGGTATAAGGGGGGAGACTATCATTCAAAAGTGGTGTGTGTGTGTGTGTCAGGTGGAGAGAGATATTCCATAAGGTCGGAGCGGGTAAGTGTGTGTCGGAGCGGGTAAGTGTGGGGGGCGGGGGGGGGGTGTTAGACAGCGTTCTCCTCACTAGGGGGCTCAGCATTGGGGGGCTCCAGAAGAGTCTGTTGAACTGTTGGTGAAAGAGAGGAGACATGAAACTGATGGTTATAATCCTGATCACAAACTGCAACTTGTTTTTTTTTTCATATGTACACTACCGTTCAAAAGTTTGGGGTCATTTATTTAAATATACTTGTTTTTGAAAGAAAAGCAAAAAAAATAGTCCATTAAAATGACATCAAATTGATCCGAAATACAGTGTAGATATTGTTAATGTCGTAAATAACTATTGTAGCTGAAACCGGCAGATTTTATATGGAATATCTGCATAGGTGTACAGAGGCCCATTATCAGCAACCATCACTCCTGTTTTCCAATGGCACGTTGTGTTAGCTAATCCAAGTTTATCATTTTAAAAGGCTAATTGATCATTAGAAAACCCTTTTGCAATTATGTTAGCACAGCTGAAAACTGTGGTGCTTATTAAAGAAGCAATAAAACTGGCCTTCTTTAGACTAGTTGAGTATCTGGAGCATCAGCATTTGTGGGTTTGATTACAGGCTCAAAATGGCCAGAAACAAAGAACTTTCTTCTGAAACCAGCTATTCTTCTTCTGAGAAATGAAGGCCATTCCATTTGAGAAAATGCCAAGAAACTGAAGATCTCGTACAACTCTGTGTACTATTCCCTTCACAGAACAGCACAAACTGTCTCTAACCAGAATGGGAAAAGGACTGGGAGGCCAAGTACATTAGAGTGTCTAGATTGAGAAACAAACGCCTCACAAGTCCTCAACTGGCAGCTTCCTTAAAAAGTACCCGCAAAACACCAGTCTCAACATTAACAGGCGACTCCGGGATGCTGGCACCCTAGGAAGAGCTCCTCTGTTCTGTGTCTGTCTTCTTTTGCCCATCTTAATCTTTTATTTTTATTGGCCAGTCTGAGATATGGCTTTTTCTTTGCAACTCTGACTAGAAGGCCAGCATCCCGGAGTCGCCTCTTCACTGTTGACAACCCCTCGCTTAACCCAGAAGCCAGCTGCACCAACGTGTCGGAGGAAACACTATTGAACTTGCAGGCGCCCGGCCGGCCACAAGGATTGGCTAGAGTGTGATGAGCCAAGTAAAGCCCCCCCTAACCCGGACATCGCCCTATGAGACTTCCGGTCACGGGGATCCTACCCCAGGCTGTAGTGATGCCGCAACACTGCGATGCAGTGCCTTAGACCGCTGTGCCAAACGGTAGGCCCCACAAACGGAAACTTCTAAAGCTTAATAATAATGCCTTCATAAACCTTTTACAACCACAACCAGCCCTATGACAATTTTCAATTGAAGGTCATTTTATCTAGTCTAATCTACTTCATTTGAAGTTAAGTAAAATAGGCTGCAGATTGTCCAAACACAAAGATCACTTCTTCTCATGGATTCCATCATAAGAAAGGTGTTGGTCATATATGGTATAAGTTCCGAAAACGAAAACCATTCCCTCACTTTTCTTTTGTCTCCTTCTCTCACCAGATTGGAGACACCCCAGAGTATTGAGTTACAAAAAACAAAAAAACAGTTCCTCCCCCTCCATCTCCCTCCCACTTCCTCCCTCTCCTTCCCTCCCCATCTCCCTGACAGACCCTTTTAACTGGAGAGAATACGGTTTCATATTTCACTCTCGTGTCAACCAACAACACCGCAAAACTATCAATACTCACCAGCGAGTGAGCAATGCATCATTGGGTGAGTCAGTGAAACTGAATAGCATTTTTAGGACTATAATTTCATCCTCATATTGTAGCCTACAATATGTGTCTCCACACACGTAGGCCTATGCTGTTGATGGATTTAAGGTCGTTTTTATTGATCTCAGTTCGTCAGCGTCAAAGTAGCCTGTCATTTCCATCATTTGTGGGGTATTAAAAAAGATTCTGCCAAAGTCTCCAGTCATGTAAAATGATGTAGAATTGCATGAAATACATTTATAAAAGACCACATTTTCCCCCGGACCCTAGGCTACTACAATGTTCCCCATGTGTGCAACTTCTGTAAGTGCCTCTACTCTACTGCTTTGAGTCACTATGCAAATGTGATGATATGCATGAAATGCTTTATTAGAAAGGTGATTTTTTTTTCCCTCATGTGTTCCGGTACCTCAGAGCTCCCCAGGTCACCCCCCTCTCGCGCTCACTTTTTGATCCGGCACCTCCCGATTTACGAATGAAACAATGCCCGTCCCACTTGCGTTAGAAGTTAAGAACGAGAAAGTAGTACATAGAAATAATGGCGCTCAAATTGAAAATCATTCCACTAAATAATGAGGATTTCTATCAGCCTAATCAAGGTGTCGATTACATCTCACATTCCAGAGTTCGAACTTGTAATCAAGGCTGCATGGGATTTCTCGTAATGCCACTCCGTGCAGCCAATGGCAATGTCCGCTTTAGGTATAATGCCAGAGGAGCCGCTCGTGGATTTGTCAGCTCTAACGCAGTTCCACCTCTGACACCGCAAAAACAACTGCTATGCAAATGTGGGCTAAAGCGGATCTGATTGAATTAGAGCTCTAGCTCTCTATGGGTGGTTACCTTGTGGTTCTGTGGCCACCACAGCGTCCGGGTTATCAGTCTTCACCAGGTCTGCATTCAGGCTCTCTGTGATGGGAGGAGACAACAGTCTGAGATCATCTCACGTCTAGATTTATTATAATTAATCATTATTATAATGAATTCTAGATGATTATAATTCATTCATAATAAAGATTCATGTATTATTATCTCTAGATTATAGATTATAAGAGGACAATTATCCCAGCTGGTCACGTACGTTGTATGCTGAAGCAGAACTTCTTCTTCTGGTAGGAGATGTAGCTTGTAACCGCGCCAACCAGCGCCACGCCAACGGCACTGACGATCCCCGCGATGGTTCCGGTCTCCGCCATGGTGTCTGGAACGAAGGGAGAACACAGAGAGGTATAATCCATAATCAACCATCAATATAAGACCACGGCCATGTAAATCTTTTTTTTTTTTTCATAGAAATATTGTTGTTGTTGTCAACCAATATTGCTGTTGTTGTCATCATACCATAGTTGTTGTCATCAGCAGTGGATGGGCCACCATTGCGTCCACCTACATGGACAAATTTGAAAGATGTACTGCGAGGTAGTCTATCGCGTTATTTATTAGCGTGCATTCATGTGCAACCAATGACAATAAATATGCAGTATTTACATCGTGTAAATAAGAGAATCTTAACAAACCAGATGTAAATATATATTTTTTTGTATCTTCAATAATCCATCATAAGAAATACAAGCAAGTCTGAACACAGAAGTCTGTCCTTTAAGCTCGTTTAAAAAAAAATTAGCTCATCATTTCCCAAATCTGAGATCATTACCTTTCCCTTTGTCGGGGTTATAGGTGTTGTCTTTTCCAACGTCAAACAGATCATCGTCCGAGAAGGAGCCACCTAAAATGCGGGATATAGGATTACATTAACTGGCAACCCTAACCTGACACACCAGGCTCCCAGCCAGGGACGGTCCCCATACAAACAACGCCAATGTCTCCAAAGGAAGGTCATCGAGAGAGAGGACAAAGTTCAGCAGACGAGGAGTCAATCACAGTGCTGGTTGCCAGATTTCACCCGGGCAGGAAAAAGAGAAGATTAGCCTTTGACAAGACCCAGCCGGAGTGAAACTACAGCCACCATCCCCATGCAAGTTGCCAGATATTATGACCACATTGGCAGGAAATCGGAAGTGGTGCCTTTTTGAGGATGTGGGTTTTGGATATAGACCATCAGTCCTGCTTTCTTGCGCAGTACACCCACAGTACAAACTTGCCAAGAGGAAGCTTTTAGTAGAGTATGTGTTAAATACATCCAAACACAGTACCCATCCAAACACAGTACACACGCTCAGTGTGTGCCCAGTCGATAACTCCCCAGTAGGCCTTGTTAATGGTGTGAGAGAGAAATCGGGGGGATAGAGAGATGGATAAATGGAGATGGAGAGGCAGAAAGTAAGAGAGAGACAGGGAGAGATAAAGAGAGAGACAGGCATACAAGATAGAGAGAGTGACATAAAGACAGGACAGATATAGTCGATAATAAAGAGAGGAATGAGGTTAAATTGAACTAGGTATTATCCAAGAAGGTATTATCCAAAAAGCTAGTACCCAGCCCAGTAGACAAGAGGCAGGACAGGCACAGTAGGGTTTAGTTTGGTCAGGTAGACCATGTTGGTTAGGGTAGGTCAGGCAGGGTTCTTACCCCCATTCCCCCCCTCTGTTGTTGGAAGCTCCGGCACCCTTGCCCCCGCCTCCGATACCTTTATCTGACGAGCAGATGACACCACATCAACCTTCTGTATACTAATACTATAATAATACTACTGCTCTACTATATTACCACTATACTGTACTTCCAATTTGTAAGTCGCTCTGGATAAGAGCGTCTGCTAAATGACTTAAATGTAAATGTACTATTACTAATTTACAGTACTATAGCCCACACACCATCAACCCCCTGGTACTAAACTGTTACTACCACTAATACTACTATTTCTGGTGTCTAGAACATTACTGCTATTGTACAGCTATACTATGACTATACTACTTAATACTACACTACAACATTAAAGGCAATGTTTGTTTCTTTACAGAGAACTCACTCACGGTAAACGCTGCATATGTTCAATCGGAAATTACCTGTAAATGTCAATTGCACTATAATCCGCGATTCGGATTGAATCGAGGCCTAGTAAATACCATACTACTTCGCAGGACCATGCGATAGCATCTGCAAATCTGCGTACGCGAACAATAAACCTGGATTTGAACTGGGACGGCGTTATGGGCGGGTCTTAGGGGACCTGGTCGGACTTACCGTACCTCCTCGCCGTCCAAATAAAAGATAGAATATTGATCATTTATTTAACCGAGACGCGCGCCAACAGAAAGATGGCGTGCGTCCAAAATAATTCTAGCATCCGAACAGTGCACTCGCCAACTTTCCTTCAATCTGCAAGTGTCTGAATCAGCGCCCCTCTGTGTTACTATATGTATACAAACAAAGACGTGGAATGGGTTCGCACTCAAAAATATGTCGCATAAAGCTTACTTCAATATTCCATATTTACTGCATCAAGGGTTGGCGTTACACTGATGTTTCGGCTTTACAGCCTTCTCCGGTGTGTGGGTCCAATTTTCTTTCATTCAAAACAGCATTTGTTCTAATGAAACTACAAAGTATACCAGTTATTATTGAAGGAGACTGGTTAGTCACTTTTAATGTCTCATTTCCACATACCAATATTCCAAATGACGGCGGTATGGAGGCCCTCAAATTCTTCCTCTCGCTTAAGCGAGGTGTCGACAAATTACATCATTGAGCTTGCAACAACTAGTGCAAAGAAAACCTAAAAAAAAACATTATTTGATAAATATGACTATCTACAGACATTTGGAACAGCAATGGGAACTCCATTAGGGCCATTAACTATGCAAATCCATTTATGGGGTAATTCTAATTGGATTTTATTGATGAAAATAATCCTTACAAAGATCGTGTTAAATATTGGACCAGATATATAGACGATTGCTTTATGATCTGGTCGGGTTACGAAATTAAATTACATTTCTTAACTACATTAACTCTGGAGTACAATCAATCTCATTCACTATGTAAAATAACATTAACTCTATACATTTCTTAGATGTACTTGATACAAAGAAGGGACAATCTCTTAACTACTACATTTTACAGAAAATACTATATCGACAGTTGATAGTTATCACCCTCTCCCTCTAAAAAGAGGTTTACCAGTAAGCCAACTTCATAGACTGTGACACAAACGAAGAATATGATAGACAATCAAATTCTCTTCTTGAGCGTTTCCACGTGAGGGGATACCCGATTCCTGGCTTGATTAAGCTCCAAAACAAGTTCAAAGCTTGAACAGAAGCCAGTTACTTAATAAATCCCCACAAAAAGATGAAACTGTTTCCCGTAAACTATATACTTACTTTCAATGATAGCCGTAATGGCATAAGGTCTATTGTCAATTAACACTGGTACATTATCATCAGACTCCTCTTTAAATTCTGCTTTTTAGAATCTACCTCGCCTATAAACGACCAAGAAATCTATCAAACATATTGGTTAAAAACAGATGTGGTCAGAGAGAGAAAAGGGGCATTCATAAAAGGATGCTTCCCCCTGTAGATCTTCCCATGTACCTCTTGTAGCAACATAAGGAAATGTTCCAACTTTGTATGCCCTCAGACTTCTAGGACCCATTAAATAAAGTCACGTTTAACTTGCACGACTAAAGACGTGATGTATATGTTACAGTGTTCTTGCAATTAGATGTATATTGGAAAAACATCCCGCGTCTTGAAAAAGTACCTCTTGGAGAACATACATCCACTATTAGACGTCAAGATACCACCTCGCCAGTTACGAAACACTTTATAAAACAACACCATTTTATTAAATGAATTGCGTTGCGTCGGGATCGAAAAAGCTAATCCACCACGTAGAGGAGGTGACTATGACAACAAATTACTCCAAAACGAAGCCATGTGGATGTATACATTCAATTCTATCTCTCCACGCGATTTAAACGAATAATTTGATTTCATCTCCTTCCTATATGCCACATTTAGACTGTTAAACAAGAACTGTTCATATCAGATTTTGCATTCATGAGTTCATGAGTTGGCCCGACATATTTATGAACGGCTTTGTCTGATGTCCTTTGTGGTAGGCTATCTAATGAATTGATGTGAAGTATTTAGGTGAGTGGACACCTGGGGGCGATTGATTTGTGAGTTGCCCGTGCCCGCTTCCATATCCTAGAATGTTGTATCTCTTTGTGACTCATTTGTATGCAGGTAGACCAGAAAAGCGATATCCTTGATTGGCAGATGAATGCAACCTCTGATTTGAAGCACCTGCTGCACAGCTGTTGATCTTTGCAAATGCTGTTTTGAATGACATCAAATTGGACCTACACACTGAAGAAGGCTGCAAAGCTGAAACATCTGTGTACGCTATCCCTTGATGCAGTAAAAATATATATTTAAAAAATATATATATATATATTTTTTGTGTGTGTGATTTTTTTTATAGGGAACCCATTACACCTCTTTGTTTGTCTAAATTCCCGGGTTTACGCACCAGCCAAGCTTCTGGGAGAACGCGATGGTTCTGGGAGAACGCAATGGTTCTATTTTGATTAGTTACTATATGTAGCCCATGTATCTGATGCTGTCTGGCCAGAAAGAGTACAACAGGTCAGACAGCATCAGATACATGGGCTTTTCGCTACACCCGCAATAGCATCTGCTAAACACGTGTATGTGACCACATTTGATTTGATGAACATATAGTAAGGCAGAGGGGGCGCTGTTTCGCTCGATCGAATGCTTTCTCGGGTGAGATGGTTTCAGCTACTTATTTCGTAAGAATGTGCGAAGATAACCTACTTTTTTAAAGTGATTTCTTTGACAATCAGATGAAAACATCATGACTGGATGTGTTCATGCCAAGCTCATTCACACATAGGAGGTCCTATGAAAAAGCGCGCCCCCCTCTGGAAATCAAATGCCCGTCCAACTGATTCGTTCTGTTGCCCTGCACCATAACTATTGCAAACCCCAACTATAAGTATGTCATATACAAATAAATTAACAAAATATACAAAACACTTAAATAGACAAATAATAAAATAATAGGTAACCTGCTTGTCCCTTGTTCTTGTCCTTCCCTCCAATGTCGTTTTTGGGGTCCAGAGCATCACTCAGGTCAAACTCATCACCTGCTGCAGGGAAAGGTCACAGGTCAAAAGTAGAGTTGCAAAATGACAGTAACTTTCCCAAAATACCCAAGTTTTCCAGAAATCCTCATCAGGAGGATTCTGGATTTCGCGCTTATTCTCTCCAACTGGGATTTCTGAAAAACCAGGAAATGTGGGGAAAATCTATCAAAGGTGAGCCTGAACAAACCCCTGCTACGATGCATTAGGGCATCTAGCGCACCTCAACCAAGAGGAAACCACTGCAGTAGTGACTTCTGCTAGCCTGGTCCAAGATCTGTTTGTGCTCTTGCCAATTCCATTGCTGTCATTGTCAAGCCAAACATGCACATAGGCTACAATTATGTCACAATATACCAAGCATTCTAGAAATAGAGCAATATACAACAAGCTGTTGTATATAACAAATAGACAAACTTACAATGACCACAAATAAGGACAACAAGACAATTTGGGATTGAATACATACTAAATAGGTCCAAAGGTCATTCAAAGGTCAAATTGTTGTTTGGTCACTTGGTTGCATTCCAGAATGTGTCAGTGTTCTATGACTCAAAAGCCCAACATCAAAACAAAGATACTGACTCAAAACACAATATTTACACACACAACAACATGTGTGACACCAGACAACAGACAAACTACAACAACATGAAAACAACATGGCGTGTGTGTCTATTGTGTGTCTACAAGGGTGTGCTATAGGAGAACAAGATGTAATTGATGCAGACAAGATACCACTATAATGTGTGTGACTATAGACATGGAGTGCGTTCCAATAATCTTCACTCGCATCCTTTCCTCATCTCCTCTCCCCCATTATAAGCCATTAGGAGTTGTCATCTGTCCAGTCCAATCAGACCAGTGTTCATGAGGCAAAGCAGAGACCAGGAACAAGGAAGCTAGTTTAGACCAGAGCCATTGATATTGTATAGAGATTTTGGCAAACTAGCCTCCATGTTGGATCCAAACATTCTATGCCATTAACCTTCTAATATGCATTCTAATTAGAATGGTGTCAAAATGGTGCCTATACCAATTCTACGATCTAAAACTGAGTTTGCCAAACTCTGTATATCTACACCTCTGTTTTAGACTGATCAGACATAGGCGTTGTCTTCCGACAAGAGGCCTACGTCACAAACAAGCAGAGCTTGTCTTTCGAACCCACAGTGCAGACGGGATGATGATGTGCAACAACGGGAATATACATGTATATTGACACTGATACATAGGCTGCATCTGAAATGGCACCCTGTTCCCCACATCTGGGCCTGGTCAAAAGTAGTGCGCTTATCTAGTGAACAGGGGGCCATTTAGGACACACCTGCAGATGTGAAAACGGACGGGAGGGTGGGATGGTGGTTCTAAGACCTGGGTTCAAAACGCTATTCAAAATCATTTGAAATACTTTACCTGTGCTTGTTTGAGCTCGCCTAGCTTAATGGACCAATAGAATAGTCCACTGCAAGCTCCCGCCCATATGGCACTTCATTAGGCTAGAGCAAACGCTAAAAGTATTTACGTTTTGAAGCATTTCAAATAGTATTTGAACCCACGTCTGTTCGTTAAGTGGTAGCGGTACCAACCAGGATGGGGCCTAGGTGGGTTACGGGGGCCCTTGGTGGCACGGGGGAGCAGGCCCGGGCGGAGGCTGGGCCCAAAGTCAAAATCAGCCTGGGTGTCATCTGTTAGTGTAGTGAGTGCTCAGGAATTAGTATAGCCTAGTTAGCGTTCAGTCTGGTTTAACAAGGCTTAATGCTAGGCTTAGGACTAGATTCAATCCAGAGAGTGGAAGATATGGCTATAGCGTGATTGGAATTTAAAGGCAATGTTTCTGCCTTCGCAGGGACTGCATTCAAAGTAAACGCTGCATATGTCCGGCTCAATCGGAAATCCCCTTTAAATGTAAATCACGAGATAACGCGGCTCTTCCACGCTCCGGATTGAATCTAGCCCTTCGTTTAAGTGGTGTTAGGACAAGTTCTGTACAGATCTGTTAGTGCTGTGATCACTCTAGGGATAGCTAGTAGGGTTAATGGAATCCCATACAGTACTATAGTAGAGGTGCTTGAGAGTTGTAGCGGATTTAGCTAGAGATGATCTGAGAATAGTATGGCGATTACAAATTTACATACATGTTAATACCACAACATCAGAGGAGGCTTGTGGGAGGAGCTATACGAGGACGGGCTCATTGTAATGGCTGGAATGGAATCAATGGAATGGTACCAAACATCAAACACACAAAAACAACATATCTGACTCTGTTCCATCTATTATATTCCAGCCTTTACATCGAGCCCGTCCTCCGATAGCTCATCCCACCAGCCCCTCTGCAAGGCCAAGACTGTGACTAACACATAAGGGACAGCCTTTT
The DNA here is from genome assembly GCF_021184085.1 of Oncorhynchus gorbuscha. Lineage (NCBI taxonomy): Eukaryota > Metazoa > Chordata > Actinopteri > Salmoniformes > Salmonidae > Oncorhynchus > Oncorhynchus gorbuscha. Next base: position 23,024,157 of record NC_060197.1, read on the forward strand.
TCACCAGAGAGATACAGACAAGACATGTGTTGATGGTACCGTGCTATCTTATAGCAGTGGTTTCTCAAAACGGTTCGAGTGTAGTGATCCATCTGAAGCATTGTCCAGACTTTGTTGTCAATAGTTTACCCATCATCTGTTCCAGCTGACTCAAACCCGAGACTGCATTTTGCTTATAATCAATATCTATTGACAAGCAGTATTGGCTGACTCTACACGACTCTACTGCGGCCATTGCGTTTTTTTTAAGTACACCACCTGTCTTCTGCATAGCCTACTTGTGAGTCACTTAGCGTAAAAGCCTCTCCTAAACGAGAGACTTAATGCATGCGGGTTTAGTAAGCAGGCCGTTGCAGGGATTTCTCCATTCCCTTGTTAAGTGTAACGGGTCTGATTAGAAAGCCTGTATGTTATGACGGTTTCTTCCCTCATGTCTCACCTGGTTTGGGTTTGGGTTTGAGCGGGGCCTTGGTTGCTGGGACTTTAGGAGGAACCTTAGAAGGAGCCTTGGTGGTGGTAATCTTGTCGCCCTCTCCAAAGACATCTGACAGGTCCAGGTCTGAAGAACACAACATCAAAATGACCGAAGTCAGTACAGTCAAACCACGGCTAAATTGCATACACGTTAAGACAAAGCCCGTATATGACATACTTATTATTGCCTACCTGCTTCAGAGATGATTTGCTTGCTTTGTGCCCGTACACCTATAGGTCTTTGTCATTGGTCTAAATTTCCACTAGAAATTATTTTCATGCATGTGGTAAGTTGCCCTTTCGTACATACAGTGCCTTCAGAAAGTATTCACACAGAGATGAGCCATGGGACCAACTTCAGGGAGAAAACGGAATTAACAAAATACGCTTGTGGCTATACCACCCTGAACATGCCTGTTCAGGGTCGGGCCTGATTAGTTCTGGGAGAGACAAAAAGGAGAAGAAAAAGTACGTATTCACACCACTTAACTTTTTCACATTTTGTTGTGTTAAAGCCTGGATTTTAAAATGAATTGAATTGATTTTTTTTGTTGTCACCGACTGGCCCGCACACAAAACTCCAAAATGTCAAAGTGGAATGATTTTTTTTAGACATCGTTATGGCAATCCTAAATACGTTCAGGAGTAAAAGTCTGCTTAACAAGTCACATAATAAGTTGCATGGACTCTGTGTGCAATAATAGTGTTTAACATGATTTTGGAATGACTACCTCATCTCAGTACCCCACACATACAATTATCTGTGAATTTCAAACACAGATTCAATCACAAAGGCCAGGGAGGTTTTCCAATGCCTCGCAAAGGGCACCTATTGGTAGATGAGTAAAAAATACATTTTAAAAAAGCATAGTGAAGTTATTAATTACACTTTGGATGGTGTAGCAATACATCCAGTCACTACAAAGATCCAGGTGTCCTTCCTAACTCAGTTGCCGGAGAGCAAGGAAACCACTCAGAGATTTCACCATGAGGACAATAGTGACTTTAAAACATTTACAGAGTTTAATGGCTGTGATAGGAGAAAACTGAGGATGGATCAACAACATTGTAGTTACTCCACAATACTCACCTAGATGACAGAGTGAAAAGAATGAAGCGTGTCCAGAATAAAAATATTAAAAAACATACATCCTGTTTGCAATAAGGCACTAAAGTAAAATTGAAATTAACTTTATGTCCTGAATACGCAGGGAGACAAATTCACTTTTCAGCAGGACGATAACCTAAAACACAAGGTCAAATATACACTGGAGTTGCTTACCAAGACGATGTTGAATGTTCCTGAGTAGCCTAGTTACAGTTTTGACCTAAATCAACTTAAAAATTGGCTGCCTAGCAATGATCAATAACCAACTTGACAAAGCTTGAAGAATTTCTTTGAAGAAAAATGTGCAAATATTGTACAATCCAGGTGTGCAAAGCTCTTAAGACTTACCCAGAATGACTCACAGCTGTAATCGCTGCCAAAGGTGATTCTAACATGTATTGACTCAAGGTTGTGAATACCTAAGTAAATTAGATATGTCTGTATTCAATTTCAATAAATTTGCTAATATTTCTAAAAACATGTTTTCACTTTGTCATTGTGGGGTATTGTGTGTAGATGGTTGAGAAAATATATATATTTAATCCATTTTGAATTCAGGCTGTAACACAACAAACTGTGGAATAAGTCAAAGGGTATGAATACTTCTGAAGGCACTGTAGCTACAGTAGAGATTAAAGGTATTTTTAAATATATGGATTCAAAGTACATATTGGCATGTTTAAACCATAGATTATTGTGATTACTAAGAAGTGGTATGTGTTAATTGTAACGGTGGGCCAGGGTGCTGGGGATCAAAAGTGCCAGTGCAAGGGAGTAGTCCAGGAGGTGTCGTATGCTGAGACAGTGAAGAAAGTAGAGGAAGAGGGGTCAAGGGGTCAAGGGGAAAGATCCTGAGAGGATCCGTGTAAGTAAGTGGATCTGTGCCAGCAAAGAGGGATAGGCCAACAAGTGATAGATCCTTCAGTAAGATTGGCTTCTTAGCATTCATAGCAATGGTTATCAACTGTACTGCAGGGATGGTACGAGAATTTTTTTTTTTTTCCACATTTTCCCTTTCGCCTTTTTTAAATGTCTTTATTTTATTTTGTGGCGCAAATTATAATGTGTTTATCCAAGTCTAGTTGGTGGCGGTAATGCAACATCTATGGATGCCAACTGCCGTAAAACCTCATAGAAGAAGAAGTTTAGATGAGAAGGCATCGGCCAGCTTGTCACATTTACGTGTCAGAATTGTGTATTAGCCCCTATCCTTTGGGGTGACCTATGGTTTTAAAAGGTTTTTAGAAGAATTAACAGCCAGTGATAGTGGCCCTCGAGCAGATACGGTCCTGAGGATGCAGACCAGCAGCAGAGGAGGTCAACTAACCACAGTGGTGCAAGTGTTCCGTTGGAGGAGAGTCCAGGATGGGCAGGAGTAGATGGTTGCTCAGCCCCCGAGGAGAGCAGCGGAGCTTGGAATAGGAGCAGCAGGGAACAACCCTTATTTGGTTGGGGTAAATGTTTTCTGCTACTGCCTGGAGAGAGCGCCGGTTCAGGTGTATTTCATTCAGTATGCACAACAGCAAGGTGAAGGTTGGACAGTAATTCAGTCAAGGTGAACTCAATGGCAACTACACGGGCGGCTGTTTCTCTTCCTGTCTCACTGACTCAAGCTTTGTGAAACTGGACAAGGGGGAGGAAATGTGAGGGAGAGCCGTAAGACTAAGAACTAAATGACTCTTTTTAAACATATGGATTCAAAGTGTGTATTGACATCGTGCAATGTTATTTATGCTCTGTATAAATTCATTCATTTAATCCATTAACCCGCGCTTTCTATCACTGGCAACCTTTTCTGTTGTATTGCACTGCTCATTGGTACAGGTGCCTGCAATGTGTAACCAGGGCTTGTGTTTTCTGGAGAAGGTGTCTCCTGACTGTGAGAGAGCCATTTGTTTTAGCCAGCAGTCATGTGCGTTTACTTAGTAACGACCCTGAGACACTACAGCCACCGGGCGTCCGCCATTGCCATCAACCATCAAGGGAATTCTTCCTTTGAACTCATTGAAGGCTGCTGTAAAACAACGCTGTGTTGCAGGTAGAATGTCACATTGAGGCGGCGCTGAGGGCAAAGCAACGCCACATCTATAGTGGAGCGGAAGTGGAAATCAGCTGTTTTTAAAAAAGTACCTTTAGGACTATTTCTCAGTTCGTCTTTTATGCCTTATAGATGACAAGGTATCAGCACATCACACACAGTATCTGTATTAGGCTGATATAGGGAGAATTGGAAGTAGATGCTGCTTATTCTAATATTATAACCTTGTATAATCATTAGCACTACATCTTTGTTAGTAGTCTTTCAAGTGGTCAATACCAGCTTAAATGCATGTCAATTTAATAAATGGTCATAAATTAGGAGCATTGTGCTTACTCATGTAAGCCCAGTATCTACGGTACAGGCAGATATAATCAATAACAGAGAAAGCCCATATCTAGATGAATCAGTGAATCTGGGATCGTTTACCTGCTCCCGATGGAACCGGTTTGGGTTTCGGTGTGGCTGCTGCTGCTGAGGAAAAGAGAAGAGGACGATGTTACACAGAATGTACAGCTTCGTCCTCAAACGCGGGACATCGGGTTTAGAAAAAATCATTCAGTCAGTTCAGGAAGTAAACTGACATTTCAAATGCATTTCTCCTCAATGCTTCTGTGTGAGAAACAATTGGAATTTCAGTTTACTTCCTGAACTGACTGAATGGAAATGGAATAGACCCAAACCCTGATAGAAAAACATTGTCAACCGAAGGCGTTGTTCGTGACTTTCGCCGTAATAAATGTATGATTCCAGAGACCGAAAGCATGAATCCAGGTTTTGCCAGAAATAGAAATAGACAGCAACAAGTCTAAAGCATATGAATACTGTATTGTCTTTCTGTACTTACGCGCTTTAGTGACATCGCCATCATCCAAGGCATCAGACAGGTCAAAGTCACCAAACTCCTGGGACAGGACTGCAATACAGGAAGGGTGGAAGGAAGGGAGGGAGAAGCGCGGAGGGTTTTTACACAATCCGTTGCGGAGAAAAGGACAGGAACTTTGCTCTAGTCACCCTGTACATGTGACCATTAAACAATCGGAATCAAATATTTTGCTACCCCAAGTCGCCACATCAGTGATTCTGCTACTAAATCTACACCAATGCGTTACAATCTTTCCATACGACAGCCATAATGATGCGGTATATAACATGTGCACAACACATTAGTTCTGAGTGCAGCAACACTACCAACCAGACCTGGGTTCAAATACTATTTGAAATCTCTCAAACACATTGAGCGGTTGCACTAGCCTGCCTGGAGTGCCAGACGAGGCAGGGTTTTAACAAGTAAGTTCAATAGTGGAAATGATTTCAAATAGCATTTGAACCCAGGTCTGCAGCCAACCCATCTTTCTTTGCAGTGTAGTGAAGGATGCATTGCGTTCTGTCAGATCTGGATATCAACTGAGATGGCCGGCTCTGGTCAAAAGTAGTACACTTGAAAGGTAATAGGGTGTTAATTTGCGACACAACCCCATGACAGACTCCAATGCATTCCTCCTGCACATGGGACAGAATAGCTATTGTGTCCATGTAGTGACACACACACATCTTTTTTTCAAAAATGTCTAGCTACATTGAGTGATCATGAAAGATCTCAAAAAGCCCATAAGGGGTTTTGCCCCCCAACAAAATAATTTGGGACATTTTCAATCAGGGCAGATACAATCTGTGTATCTCATTATCATCAGACGGGTCAAAGGTTATCTCTAGCAGGGCTAAGTGGAAATAGGAGGAAGCTGTCCCTCTACTGTTCTAAGGTCTGTTCCTAATTGTGCACCCTAATGGTGCTGGGTTAAGCTTCAGGGAAAAATAAGATGATCCTAGATCTGTGTCTACAGCAATTTATGTAATGATCGTTATGAAACTGCTGCATTTCCTGTGTTTATTAGTGAAATTCATTAGGTGGCACATTAGCATAAGGTAGCATCCTGTTTCTAATCATATCTGTAAGGGTCAGAGAGCAGCATTCTACACTGGTCTGAGAAGGGAAATATCCTAGCACACGCATGCACACACACACACATGCGCGCGCACACACACACACACACACACACACACACACACACACACACACACACACACACACACACACACACACACACACACACACACACACACACACACACACACACACACACACACACACACACACACACACACACATACACTGGTTTTGAGAGAGGAAGCAGAAACACAGACTCAGCTAACCCTACTAGCCAAGTACTGAAGGCTCAATCTTTAGACCAGGAATAATGTTGGTCAACCCAGAACTAAAGTCTTGTGTAATTTGTCAGCCGCTGGATTAAGTTCGAGGTCTGTACTGTATGTGCTACACCCTCTCTCGTTGCAAGTCGCAGCCTCTCTCCTCCCCTTCCGAAATTAGAAAGATGCTTAGCTCCAAGAACACAGAGTAGCCACACTTGCCTAGTTACACACACTCACATGCATGCAATGCACACACACTCACGCAAACACACAGACACTGCTGCCCTCTCCCTGTCCCTTCTGAGATTTGGCAGGCAACTTGTGGGTGACACTGGCTAGTAACTCTAAAAATAGATTCAAGGCTAAGAAGACCACTATCTATGTGACTGTGTGACTGCAGGCCAGGCTGGGTCGCCATGCACCTCTGCAGCACAGCCATGGTTCAATTATTAATGGGGCCCTAACTAATAATATGACTTTCATTATTGCAATTTATTAGCTATGGCTATTGCTAATAGTATGCTATAACATAGCTTTTAGTCTGCATAGTATTCATCTCTATTTCTATTGCTACGCTATCATTATTTATAGGACTTATAGCTATGTAGGCTATCTCCCACCCGGGGTGTAAGGATATTGGTCCAGCCCTGCTATAGAGGGAAAAAAAGCCATTTGAAATGATGTAGATTGTCGTAGGAATTCTGTGTGTGCGGATTCCATACGAGCTTGGTGACGACCTCAGAAGCAACCACGTGACTTCTGACCATCGCTCTCTTACTCGTGCGACGCGATCGTGCGTATATGTTCTTCAAGCGCCGATGAAGGATTGTCCAGCGAACGCAATCGTTTGACCTCGGCTGCTATTTGAAGAACACCCCCCCCCCCCACACGTGAATCTTGCTTGTAACAACTAGTTACTTTCTACATCCTAGACATCAACAGTCATCTCTATACCATAGCAGTTAATTAGATATCATTTCTCAGGTCAACGCTGAATTCACAATACGAACGGTTGTCTATAGAGACCTGTTTGGATCCCCAGCTGGTGTGTAACAAAGTGAATAAATAATCGATTCCTCTGTTCATTGACGAACACCACATGGCTCTGTCTCGCTGCGGGTCTAGGGGGTTGATCTTATTACTCTTCATTAGGCCAAAAAAGAAAGCTGGCACACACGCAGGTGTGCTCGTGCACATACACCCCTCTCCGTCTCCACAGATCCACCGCACACACCCTTCCTCTCCTCCTCCACAGACACGCACACACAACCCAAACAGCTCTCTTTTTCTCTCTGTCACACACACACACCCATCATCTCCCTCTCCCGAAGAAAATACTGCAGCTAAGGTTATGCCCCCCTCCTTTCCTCCCTCTCTTCCCCCTCCTTCATCCCCTCATCCCACAATCCAAACCCCTCTAGCTAAAAATTAGCCAAGTACGCACTAATCTGTGAAGGGTGGCAGAGCTGGCAGACTGAACTTTAAACATGCAGGGGTTTGTCCCAAATGGCACCCTATCCCTACATAGCATAGAGTACCATTTGGGACAGAACATTCAGATCATTAATGCAGTAATAATCTGAATAGAACAGAATAGGACTTGAGGACTCGACAGGTCTCATTGTCTCACAATGACACGCTCAGTGTGTGTGTGTGTGTGTGTGCGTGCGTATGCGCGTGCGCGTGCCTGCGTCTGTGTGGAGGGAGGACATTGGCACCCTCGAGGTTTGAACCTGCACCTGCCATGATGGAGAGAACGAAAGACACTCCACTCACTGAACGAGACCGTAGCTCCTTAGCTCACAATCTAACCATTCAATCAAAAACCATGCTGTCTTGTGAGTGTATCCTAACTGCCTAAGGGATCCACCAAAAATGTTAACTGGACTATCAATTACTTTCAGACAATCATCATCAATAGCTCATTTGCATATCTCTTTATTTAATTCATCCATCGTTAGTGATAAACAAAGACAATTTTACCCTTTAAAAATCCATCCATATTACCCCCAGAATAACGCCTATATCAAGCCTGAATATTAGTTCTTATTGTCTTGCCTGTAAGATGAATTCTATTGATCATGCTGACTGTTATGTGACTAGACTGCAACGAAATCAGCATCTCGGGGAACGTTTTTCCACCCCACATCTTCAAATAAAGCTTCCTCTTGTTTGATTAATTCGAATATTCACATCGACAAAAGCCTGATTAGAACGTGATTAATTTGGGTCCTGGAATCAAACATATGGAACATTAGTTCGCAGCCAGACTGGCTGGTCAATATGGCTCTAAATCCAAACCAGACTAACGTAGCAGGCTACATACAGGCATGACTGGGTAGTTAGGCTAAAACATATGTTAGACCGCAACGCGTAACTATGCAATAACCCTGTCTCGATCGTACGCTAATGAACTATGCAGCGGCGAGTTACTGCTGCCCGTGTACCGTTATTCTCTTTAGAATAAAGAAATTGGGCCTACTGGTTACAAACAACAGACCGAGGCAACAAAAAACTGATGAACTATGCAATAGCGTGAACTGCAACAAAGAAGAGAGAGAGGGGTTGGACGAAACGCTTACCTTTCACAGCAAGCAGCGAGACCACCAGAAAGATCGACCATGCCGAAAATGTGCCCATGTTTGAAATTCGTCCGTCCGGTGTTGTATCGACACTGGTTCTGAAGCGAGTGATACAATAACTTTACACTGTAACCATAAATCGACGTATATTTTATCCGTGAGTCTGGTTGCTGCAGTCTAACAGTTTTTTGTTAGTTTGATCTCCAATTTTTTTTTTTGTTGTTGGCGGCACCCGTGCGACAGTGGCAAACAGTTTGCTGCAACTGAACCCAAAATTCTGCAGTGCGAATATGGCCCTGTGCGCTGGTGGAGAAACGACGGGGTGGTAGGTTGGCGCAGCAGCACAAGCTACAGCGTGGTGGAATCATACGTTACAACGGCGGCGTAGGGCGGTTCCTTTCGGTTATTACAGATGCAGACAGACACACATACACCGTGGTGATTTAAATCCCGTTATTTTCTATTCCAATGGTGTAAATGCCTATGATTGTGCCATATTACATATTCAGGAATCGCGTGTAGGCTTGTTTTTTTTAGTGAGGGTGTGTAATAGACTATGCATGATGTTGAACTTTCATTCGCCTAAAGCTATTACAGAGGCAGACAGACGCACACACACACAAATGCAGGCAGACAGACACACAGACACAGTGGTGATTTCAATTCCGTATCTTATTTCCTATTTTAATGTCGAAAAAGGCCTATAATAGTTCCATATAGCATATTCTGGAAAGGCCTGTAGGCTAGGTTTTTAGTGAGGTTGTGTAGGCTAATAGAGAATTATTTATGATCTTAAACTTTAATTTGCATCCAGCTTTTACAGAGGCAGACAGACAGACAGACAGACAGACAGACAGACAGACAGACAGACAGACAGACAGACAGACAGACAGACAGACAGACAGACAGACAGACAGACAGACAGACAGACAGACAGACAGACAGACAGACAGACAGACAGACAGACAGACAGACAGACAGACAGACAGACAGACAGACAGACAGACAGACAGGCAGGCAGGCAGGCAGGCAGGCAGGCAGACACATTGGTGGTGACATAAATTCCCTTTCCAATGGCGAAAAAAAGTTGATGATAGTGCCATATTGCATGTTCAGGAATGGCCTCTAGCTTGGTTTTAAATGGTGTGTAATAGACACTGCATGATGTAGAAGTTGAATTTGCCCTAAAGCTAGACTACAGCTGCTGAATGATGTAGAAGTTGTATTACTCTACAGACTACACTGCTGAATGATGTAGAAGTTGTATTACTCTACAGACTACACTGCTGCAGGATGTAGAAGTTGAATTACTCTACAGACTACACTGCTGCAGGATGTAGAAGTTGTATTACTCTACAGACTACACTGCTGAATGATGTATAAGTTGTATTACTCTACAGACTACACTGCTGAATGATGTAGAAGTTGAATTACTCTACAGACTACACTGCTGCAGGATGTAGAAGTTGTATTACTCTACAGACTACAGCTGCTGAATGATGTAGAAGTTGTATTACTCTACAGACTACACTGCTGCAGGATGTAGAAGTTGAATTACTCTACAGACTACACTGCTGCAGGATGTAGAAGTTGAATTACTCTACAGACTACACTGCTGCAGGATGTAGAAGTTGGGTTACTCTACAGACTACAGATGCTGAATGATGTAGAAGTTGAATTACTCTACAGACTACAGCTGCTGAATGATGTAGAAGTTGAATTACTCTACAGACTACAGCTGCTGAATGATGTAGAAGTTGAATTACCCTACAGACTACAGCTGCTGAATGATGTAGAAGTTGAATTACTCTACAGACTACAGCTGCTGAATGATGTAGAAGTTGAATTACTCTACAGACTACAGCTGCTGAATGATGTAGAAGTTGAATTACTCTACAGACTACAGCTGCTGAATGATGTAGAAATTGAATTACTCTACAGACTACAGCTGCTGAATGATGTAGAAGTTGAATTACCCTACAGACTACACTGCTGAATGATGTAGAAGTTGTATTACCCTACAGACTACAGCTGCTGAATGATGTAGAAGTTGTATTACTCTACAGACTACATTGCTGCAGGATGTAAAAGTTGAATTACCCTATAGACTACACTGCTGAATGATGTAGAAGTTGTATTTCCCTACAGACTACACTGCTGCAGGATGTAGAAGTTGAATTACTCTACAGACTACAGCTGCTGAATGATGTAGAAGTTGAATTACCCTACAGGCTACAGCTGCTGAATGATGTAGAAGTTTAATTACCCTACAGGCTCCAGCTGCTGAATGATGTAGAAGTTGATTTACTCTACAGACTACAGCTGCTGAATGATGTAGAAGTTGAATTACCCTACAGACTACAGCTGCTGAATGATGTAGAAGTTGAATTACCCTACATACTACAGCTGCTGCAGGATGTAGAAGTTGAATTACTCTACAGACTACACTGCTGCAGGATGTAGAAGTTGATTTACCCTATAGACTACAGCTGCTGAATTATGTAAAAGTTGAATACCCTACAGACTACAGCTGCGGAATTATATAGACGTTGTTTTACTCTACAGACTACACTGCTGCAGGATGTAGAAGTTAAATTACCCTGTAGACTACAGCTGCTGCAGGATGTAGAAAATGAATTACCCTACAGACAACACTGCTGCAGGATGTAGAATTTGAATTACCCTACAGACTACAGCTGCTGAATTACTCTACAGACTACAGATGCTGAATGATGTAGAAGTTGAATTACCCTACAGACTACAGCTGCTGAATGATGTAGAAAATGAATTACCCTACAGACTACACTGCTGCAGGATGTAGAAGTTTAATTAATCTACAGCTGCTACAGGATGTAGAAGTTGAATTACCCTATAGACTACAGCTGCTGAATTATGTAGACATTGAATTACCCTACAGACTACACTGCTGCAAGATGTAGAAGTTGAATTACTCTACAGACTACAGCTGCTGAATGATGTAGAAGTTGAATTACCCTATAGACTACACTGCTGCAGGATGTAGACGTTGAATTACTGTAATGTAGTTCTGTTGTTTGTAGAGAGTCAGACCGAAATGCAGCGTGTAGGTTACTCATGACTTTTAATGAAGAATTATGCGGTACATGAAATAACTGAAAATACAAAAACAACAAACGAGTGAAACTAATACAGCCTATCTGGTGACTATAACACTAAGACAGGTACAATCTCCCACGAAATACAACGCGCACTCAAGCTACCTAAATACGGTTCCCAATCCGAGACAACTAGAATCAGCTGACTCCAATTAGGAATCGCCTCAGGCAGCCAAGCCTAACTAGATACACCCCTACTAATACACACTCCCAATTAATGCAAACCCCAATACGAAATACAACATATAAACCCATGTCACACCCTGGCCTACCCAAACATATAACAAAAACACAAGATACAATGACCAAGGCGTGACAGAACCCCCCCCTAAGGTGCGGACTCCGGGACGCACCTCAAGAGCATAGGGAGGGTCCGGGTGGGCGTCTGTCCATGGTGGCGGTTCTGGCTCGGGATGTGGACCCCACTCCATAAATGTCCTAGTTCCTCCCCTTCGCGTCCTAGGATAATCCACCTTCTCCGCCGACCATGGCCTAATAGTCCTCACCCTGATCCCCACATAACTGAGGGGCAGCTCGGGACCGAGGGGCAGCTCGGGACCGAGGGGCAGCTCGGGACCGAGGGGCAGCTCGGGACAGAGGGGCAGCCCGGGACAGAGGGGCAGCCCGGGACAGAGGGGCAGCCCGGGACAGAGGGGCAGCCCGGTACTGAGGGGAAGCCCGGTACTGAGAGGGAGCCCAGTACTGAGAGGGAGCCCAGTACTGAGAGGGAGCCCAGTACTGAGAGGGAGCCCAGTACTGAGAGGGAGCCCAGTACTGAGAGGGAGCTCAGTACAGAGAGGGAGCCCAGTACAGAGAGGGAGCCCAGTACAGAGAGGGAGCCTAGTACAGAGAGGGAGCCTAGTACAGAAATGAAGCTCAGGCAGGTAGTAGGCTCCGGTAAATCCTGGCTGGCTGGTGGACCTGGATGACTAAGGTTGTCTGGCCGATCTAGAAGATCTTGGCAGACTGGCACTTCTGGCGGATCCTGGCAGACTGGCACTTCTGGTGGATCCTGGCAGACTGGTGACGCTGGGCCGACTGGTGGCGCTGGGCAGACAGGAGACTCCGGCAGCACAGGAGAGGAGAAAGGCTCTGGCTGAGCTGAACAGGCGGGACACTCCAACAGTGCAGGAGAGGAGAAAAGCTCTGGCTGCGCTGAACAGGCGAGGCGCACTGGACGCGCTGGGCCGATTGGTAGCACTGGTGGCGCTGGACAGACAGGAGACTCCGGCAGCGCAGGAGAGGAGAAAAGCTCTGGCTGCGCTAAACAGGCTGGAGACTCCGATAGCACAGGAGGGGAGAAAAGCACTGGCTGTGCTGAACAGGCGATGCGCACTGGACGCGCTGGGCCGACTGGGAGCACTGGTGGCGCTGGACAGACAGGAGACTCCGGCAGCGCAGGAGAGGAGAAAAGCTCTGGCTGCGCTAAACAGGCTGGAAACTCCGATAGCACAGGAGGGGAGAAAAGCACTGGCTGTGCTGAACAGGCGAGGCGCACTGGAGGCCTGGTGCGTGGTGCTGGAACTGGTGGTACTGGCGCGAGGAAACGCACAGGAAGCCTGGTGCGGGGAGCTGCTACCGGAGGACTGGTGTGTAGAGGTGGCTCTGGATAGACCGGACCATGCAGGCGCACTGGAGCTCTTGAGCACCTAGCCTGCCCATGCTTACCTGGCTCGATGCCCACTCTAGCCCGGCAAATAGGAAGGGCTGGTATGTGTCGCAGCTGGCTCTCCACCCGCACTGGAAACACTGCGCTCCATAGCATAACACGGTGCCTGCCCAGTCTCTCTAGCCCAACGGTGAGCACAGGGAGTATGCGCAGGTTTCCTACCTGGCATAACTATTCTCCCTTTTTGCCGCCCCCCCAATATTTTTTTGGGGGTGACTTTCCGGTTTCCAACCGCGTCGCCGTGCTGCCTCCTCATACATGCGCCTCTCCGCTTTAGCTGCCTCTATTTCCTCCTTGGGACGGACGGCGATATTCTCCCGGCTGCTCCCAGGGTCCTTGACCGTCTAATTCCTCCTCCCATGTCCAAATCTCCAAATGATGCAGTCTCTCCCATTGCAACTGCTCTTCACGATTAACAGGGAGAGTAGGCTCAGGTCTATTCTCTGACTCAGCCACTCTCTCTCTGCGCTTTCCCCCTTTACTGTCGGTTTTCGCTCTGTATAGCAATGCTTTCCTTCTCGATTCCATACGTGTATAGCCCTCTTCGCATTGCTGTAGGGAATCCCAGGCGGGCTCCTGCACTTGCTCTGGGTCGGCCGCCCACCTGTCGATTTCTTCCCACATCTTATAATCCCTGCTTCTGCCGTCCATAGCATCCTCCTTTAGCTCCTGCCAGTTCACACGCTGCTCAGTCTGTGAATGGTGGTGGGCGATTCTGTAATGTAGTTTGTCTGTTGTTTGTAGAGAGTCAGACCGAAATGCAGCGTGTAGGTTACTCATGACTTTTAATGAAGAATAATGCGGTACATGAAATAACTGAAAATACAAAAACAACAAACGAGTGAAACTAATACAGCCTATCTGGTGACTAAGACAGGTACAATCGCCCACGAAATACAACGCGCACTCAAGCTACCTAAATACGGTTCCCAATCCAAGACAACTAGAATCAGCTGACTCCAATTAGGAATCGCCTCAGGCAGCCAAGCCTAACTAGACACACCCCTACTAATACACACTCCCAATTAATACAAACCCCAATACGAAATACAACATATAAACCCATGTCACACCCTGGCCTACCCAAACATATAACAAAAACACAAGATACAATGACCAAGGCGTGACAATTACCCTACAGACTACAGCTGCTGAGTTATGTAGAAAATGAATTACTCTACAGACTACACTGCTGCAGGATGTAGAAGTTGAATTACTCTACAGACTACAGCTGCTGAATGATGTAGAAGTTGAATTACTCTACAGACTACAGCTGCTGCAGGATGTAGAAGTTTAATTACTCTACAGACTACAGCTGCTGAATGATGTAGAAGTTTAATTACTCCACAGACTACAGCTGCTGAATGATGTAGAAGTTGAATTACTCTACAGACTACAGCTGCTGCAGGATGTAGAAGTTTAATTACTCTACACACTACAGCTGCTGAATGATGTAGAAGTTTAATTACTCCACAGACTACAGCTGCTGAATGATGTAGAAGTTTAATTACTCCACAGACTACAGCTGCTGAATGATGTAGAAGTTTAATTACTCCACAGACTACAGCTGCTGAATGATGTAGAAGTTGAATTACCCACAGACTACAGCTGCTGAATGATGTAGAAGTTTAATTACCCTACAGACTACAGCTGCTGCATGCTGTAGAAAAGTAGCCCTTTCCGGCAGTCAAATGACCTAGTGGCCTCATGGTGGAATGTTATTTTAGACTGGGTTTCTGTACAGCACTTTAAGATATCAGTTGATGTAAGAAGGGATATATAAATACTTATGATTTGATTCATATTTTTAATAATGAATCAACTTTTTTGTGTTTTAATAACACTGAAAATCTGTTGTTTCTATGTCAAACGATTTTGTTGTAGTTCAGTCTTCTGTGATGTATAAAACATTTAATATTGGGATATTGGGATACTACAAATGAACACATTGCAACTCTATCTGACATGCTCCAGGTGTCTTCTTTTTTTAAGCCCATCGCCATGTGTGAGGTGTGTACTTTTGTCTCAAAGTAGCTATGTTTAAGACGACCAAGAAACACTGTGTGACCCTGATTTAACCTACTGCAGTAAAAGGTTTAATTACTCTACAGCTACAGACTACAGCTGCTGCATGATGTAGAAGTTGAATTACCCTACAGACTACAGATGCTGTGTAACGGTTCTCTTGTGGTGAAGGAGAGTCTGACCAAAATGCAGCATGTAGATTGCGATCCATGTTTATTCAACAAACGAAACACGAATCTAAATACAAACACTACAAAACAATAAATGTAACGAAAACAGCCTATACTAGTGTAAACTTACACAGAATAAGGACATCAAGACACTCAAAGAATATGGCTGCCTAAATATGGTTCCCAATCAGAGACAACGATACACACCTGCCTCTGATTGAGAACCACTCCAGACAGCCATAGACTTTGCTAGATAACCCCACTAAGCCACACACCCAACACCCCACAAAACCCCAAGACAAAACACACCACAAATAAACCCATGTCACACCCTGGCCTGACCAAATAAATGAAGAAACACAAAATACTTCGACCAGGGCGTGACATGTTGAATGCTGTAGAAATTGAATTACCCTACGGACTACACTGCTGCAGGATGTAGAAGTTGAATTTCCCTACAGACTACACTACTGCAGGATGTAGAAGTTTAATTAATCTACAGACTACAGCTACTGAATGATGTAGAAGTTGAATTACCCTATAGACTACACTGCTGCAGGATGTAGAAGTTGAATTACTCTACAGACTACAGCTGCTGCATGCTGTAGAAAAGTAGCCTGTCACGCCCTGGTCTATATTTATTATGTCTATCTTCATTTATTTGGTCAGGCCAGGGTGTGACATGGGTTTATTTGTGGTGTGTTTCGTCTTGGGGTTGTGTGGGGTGTATAACATAGTCATTGGCTGCCTGAGGCGGTTCTAAATCAGAGTCAGGTGATTATCGTTGTCTCTGATTGGGAACCATATTTAGGTAGCCATATTCTTTGTGTGTTTCGTGGGTGATTGTCCTTAGTGTCTTTGTTTCTGTCGCTGTATTAGTTGACAAGTTTAGGCTGTTTCGGTTTTAGTTACGTTTCTTTGTTTTTGTAGTGTTTGTGTTATTTCGTGTTTACGTTTGTTTGATTAAACATGGATCGCAATCTACACGCTGCGTTTTGGTCCGACTCGCCTTCACCACACCAAGAAAACCGTTACATAGCCCGTTCCGGCAGTCAAATGACCTAGTGGCCTCATGGGTGGAATGTTATTTTAGACTGGGTTTCTGTGCAGGACTTTGAGATATCAGTTGATGTAAGAAGGGATATATAAATACATTTGATTTGATTCATATTTTTTATAATTAATCAACTTTTTTAAACATTTAATAACGCTGAAAATCTGGTGTTTCTATGTCAAACGATTTTGTTGTAGTTCAGTCTTCTGTGATGTATAAAACATTTAATATTGGGATATTGGGATACTACAAATGAACACATTTCAACTCTATCTGACATGCTCCAGGTGTCTTCTTTTTAAGCCCATCGCCATGTGTGTGAGGTGTGTACTTTTGTCTCAAAGTAGCTATGTTTAAGACTACCAAGAAACACTGTGTGACCCTGATTTAACCTACTGCAGTAAAAGGTTTAATTACTCTTCAGCTACAGACGACAGCTGCTGCATGATGTAGAAGTGTAATTACTCTTCAGCTACAGACTACAGCTGCTGCATGATGTAGAAGTGTAATTACTCTACAGCTACAGACTACAGCTGCTGCATGATGTAGAAGTGTAATTCCTCTTCAGCTACAGACTACAGCTGCTGCATGATGTAGAAGTGTAATTCCTCTTCAGCTACAGACTACAGCTGCTGCATGATGTAGAAGTGTAATTCCTCTTCAGCTACAGACTACAGCTGCTGCATGATGTAGAAGTGTAATTACTCTACAGCTACTGTAGAAAAGGCCCATGGAGTTGGTGGAATAATCCTTTAATTCATTGCCATTTACTCAGCTGGGCCAGGGGCGCTTTAATTAGATCAGGTGGAAATGTCCTACAGATCTCAACTCCATAAAAGGAGGAAATTGCCATCGCCTGATCTCGCTGCTTTCTCTTCCTTAACTCCATCTGATCCAGAAGTTCTGTGCGTCCATGAATCCACCACAGACTACTCAGTAAATATACCACTTTATGGTTAAAGGAATTCCTGCCTCAGTCTCATCCATTCCTCTGTCACCTGACACGTGACCACCTGTTCACCTTCACTGTCAGTCATCCTACCTGTCCAGCTACCCACACAGATTCCAATAATCTTTCAGCTACAGACTACCGCTGCTGCATGATGTAGAAGTGTAATTACTCTACAGACTACACTACTGCAGGATGTAGAAGTTGATTTACTCTACAGACTACAGCTGCTGAATGATGTAGAAGTTGAATTACCCTACAGACTACACTGCTGCATGATGTAGAAGTGTAATTACTCTTCAGCTACAGACTACAGCTGCTGCAGGATGTAGAAGTGTAATTACTCTTCAGCTTCAGACTACAGCTGCTGCATGATGTAGAAGTGTATTTACAGCTACAGACTACCGCTGCTGCATGATGTAGAAGTATAATTACTCTACGGCTACAGACTACAGCTGCTGCATGATGTAGAAGTGTAATTACTCTACAGCTACAGACTACAGCTGCTGCATGATGTAGAAGTGTAATTACTCTACAGCTACAGACTACAGCTGCTGCATGATGTAGAAGTGTAATTACTCTACAGCTACAGACTACAGCTGCTGCATGATGCTATGAAGCTACAGACTACCGCTGCTGCGTAATTACTCTACAGCTACAGACTACAGCTGCTGCATGATGTTGAAGCGTAATTACTCTACAGCTACAGATTACAGCTGCTGCATGATGTGGAAGTGTAATTACTCTACAGCTACAGATTACAGCTGCTGCATGATGTGGAAGTGTAATTACTCTACAGCTACAGATTACAGCTGCTGCATGATGTGGAAGTGTAATTACTCTACAGCTACAGACTACAGCTGCTGCATGATGTTGAAGCGTAATTACTCTACAGCTACAGATTACAGCTGCTGCATGATGTGGAAGTAGAATTACTCTACAGCTACAGACTACGGCTGCTGCATGATGTAGAAGTGTAATTACTCTACAGCTACAGACTACAGCTGCTGCATGATGTAGAAGTGTAATTACTCTACAGCTACAGACTACAGCTGCTGCATGATGTAGAAGTGTAATTACTCTACAGCTACAGATTACAGCTGCTGCATGATGTGGAAGTGTAATTACTCTACAGCTACAGACTACCGCTGCTGCATGATGTAGAAGTGTAATTACAGCTGTGCAGCACTACCAATGTAGTGACGGCTCCACCTATAGCCCATAATCAATTCCTATTGAATTATAGCTTTATAGCCCTTTTCTCAGAGGCTGTTTCTGTTGCTCTACTGTCACCTTGGGTCAAAAGCATAGAGAAAGGAGCAAGGGAGCAAGTGATCTATGACAAATCATGCAAGTTTTTGGAAATGGAACGGAGACCAAATCACATATATTTAATTGTGGAGTTGGATGTGTGCCATTCCTTCACCTTGGGGATCAGATACTGTTTGGGTCTCTTGTGCACACGTATGCAGTCTTTTGGTCCAGCCCTACTATAACACATAGCACACCTTAGGGTAGGTTTAGCTGGAGGCAGTAGGGTAGCTTCTTCCTACTACAGCACAACTGGGTACAGCTCCCAAAGAGGACCATTGGCCTCCCCTGCTTTAAAACAACAATTTACAACTCCAGTCCATGAGGGTTGCATGCAGTCCTGCTGATTTTCATATATCTTCCCTCACCAGCACTTCATTGATCAATATGATTGATTGGTTTAAGAGTCTAAACACCTGGTTGCCATGGTAAAAAATATATCTATGATTAAAAGGAAATGGCGAAAATCAACAAACACTGAAATATGTGCATTTGCTTTAAAGAGACAGTTCACTCAAAATGGTGTGGCCCACAAGGAGTAGATCTATCCTTTAAAGGGATAGTTTAGTCGGAGGTAAAACATGTATTAGAGCATTTTCCTGAAGAGACCATTCCACATAATCTATTCTATAGATTCCACTATAAGCAATAAGAGAAATCTTCAGGTCTCAATCTCAAATTAATGAGAAATATAGGCACCATCTAACTACATTTTATTAAATGATTACAATATGGTAATTATCCTACAGTGATTCATTAAATATGATCAACTTGGTGGTTCGAGCCCTGAATGCTGATTGGCTGACAGCCATGGTATATCAGACCGTATACCACAGGTATGACAAATAATTTATTTTCACTACTCCAATTACGTTGGTAACCAGTTGATAATAGCAATAAGGCACCTCCTTGGTTTGTGATATATGGCCAATATACCACGGCTAAGGGCTGTGTTCAGGCACTCCTCGTTGCATAGTGCATAAGAACAGCCCTTAGCTGTGGTATATTGGCCACAATACCACACCTCCTCGGGCCTTATTGCTTAATTATCTATAGGCCTAACTCCAATAAACTATACATTTTATCACTACATATGAGATAAAATACAAAACTGTAGTAAAATTAATTCATTATCATATTATGTATATCAATCTTTTGTCAATCCAATGACTTTACAGGTGTGTTCAGATCTGTATCTGTAGCCTACTGTCCTATTTGAACCCATCACCTGAGAAAGAACGCTGTCTCACAACATCTAAAAAGATCTCCCATTGAACCTCTATGTCAGCATACAGCCTGTACCCATACGCACTAACAGCACAGACTGCCTACCATCCTCACCCTGTGAACTTATTTCTATACTAGTCTAAAACTTTTCTCAGCGGCTCTTTTTCAAAGGGGTGGGTGTGACCAGGCCTCCGTGACGACCAATAACGAACGAGAAATCCGGAGCGCGTGTGAAGACACGTCCAATCAGCAGTTTGGGAGGCTATTTTGAATCGACCCGGCCGCTAGCCAATCAGGCCGTTCTCGTATTGAGCTAGCGCGAGGCTGTGTAGTCTACATGGGGATAGAGAAGATAGGGGAAAGGCGAGACTGTAGGATTCCAGAATCCAGACTGACTGATCGTTAACAATACAGGTACGTTCCACTGTTATGTTATTCATAACGCAATAATAACATGACATTAACATTTATTTTGATTTTTTTACTTTTCCATTGGAATACCTTAAGAATATGGTTTTGTGTTAAATTAGATTGTCATTTTAATAATTTGAAGTAAGATTGTGTTATTTTTAAGTGTTTATGTGGTATTTTAGTGCAATTATAGTTTACATGTGTTTAGATGTTATTCATCTTGCAGGCAAATAGTGTTTGATAATTTTCCTCCCTATAATGTGTGATGTGTTGTGTTATTGACAGAAATCTGCCGAGAATGTTCTTGATCTATTTTATTATCGTTTACAGGGTCATTTACCATAACGAAAATGAACATGTCACTGTTGTTTCGTTGACTCTGTGTTTTTTCCTGATTTTTAAAGTAACCAAAAGTTATTAAACTGTACATTTTCTGAGGCTTGTAATTCCTCACACGCATCTCTGCTGTGTGACACTGAATATGGCTGGCTATAGCCTGTCTACGAATAACACTGTCCTTCTATTGCGAACCAATTTCGATGTCATCTACATAAATACTCGTACATTTTCAGAGGAAATGTTCGTTTTCCGCCCAACTTTATTATCTCTATTCAACCATGTAAAGAAAATGTGAATGTCATCGTCAAAAATTAGTTTTGGAGATTTGTATCTTGCTTAGTCAAATGATCGCTCTCACCATGTAGTAAAATGGCTGGCGATTTAAACCATTGAAGAGAGGCAGTTCTAACACGGAGAAGGGACGGCGATTTTCTTTTGAAAAAAACAATTTCCTACCGACGAAAAATACCGCTCTTTATCGTTTTCCATTCGAAATGTTTATCTCTAACTTTCTGCCGTAAAGAATTTTTATTTCCCCCCGTTATATTCATTTTCGCAACTTCTCGCTTGCACCAGGATGACTCACATAAGAAATGGCTGGCGCACTGTCTTTGTTAACGGATAGCAATGCACCAAGCGACCGTCAGGGGTATAACTTCGGAAAACAGTGAAATGTCACGAAATACGCATTGCCAGTTTTACTGTTTTAACATGAATAAAAAGAACAGTCTTTATTTTATCTGACTACGTTGTTTTATTTTTAATTAACGGTCAAATTTAGTCGTTATAGCCCTTGGAACCGGAGGTAGTGTGTATCGCTTTGTTACATAGTCAAGCCCATAAGCCTTCCTCTCGCTAGACCTACAGAAGCCATTTTATTCAATGGGAGCTCCAGCGAAGAACAGCAAGCTCTCTTCGCCTGTATAGCAGCTAGTACTACCCAATACAAGGCGCTATGAACTGGGACTGAAAGCAACCGAACGGAGCGGCGAATTAAAACCAGAAAAAGTCATACATTTTTGGGCAAAGTAAGATCGAGATATGCAAGAAGGTGGAAAATAAACAGGAGTTTCTCTCATGAGAACGCATTTCACAAAATGGAAGATGAATAATTCGCGTTGATGACCTTTGTTTTTTCTCCGTCCGTGTAGTTGAAGCTTCTCATTCTATCGCAACATTGTAACCAGAGTCGGAGCGCTCGCTATACTATAGCTTGTATGAAGAGAGTTGAGTTCGCGTTGCGTTGGACGCAGTGAAGTAAAGTTTAGGGGAGCTGAAAAATATGAAATTAAAAGCCTGAAAATGGCTAATGACAAGGAGGTGGGCGGTGGCAGGAGGAGAATATGGCGGGGCATCCTTATTAGATTGAGATTTAATGTAAGGTATTTTGTAAAAATTAAAAAATCATTTTTAGATTCGAAATCGTTTTGTTCTTCCAATATTGAATTTATATCAGAGTATGAATTCACATTCTTAAGAGTATGAATTCACATTCTTAACAATGATATAACATTTCTCAAATAGTTAGTAGTTAAATCATTTAAAGTATTTTTGAGGAATTAAAAGAAAACACTTTAAATAATGCAATCGTATTACATTGTAATTACATAGTACATTGTACAACATAATAACAAATCAAAAACAGACATCAGAACAGCACACAGACTCCTAGATACATTTTTAAAAATACATATAATTTCCTTAATTCCACATTTTCCTTAATTCCAAGACTCCTTGAGCAATTTCTTCTTCAGTGTCACACCCACAGAATGCTAATTCATTTCAACCAATTCTAATTCTAATTGGAACTCATTCCGATTTTATAACTCATTCTAAGTCTAGAACTCATTTTAATTCTATGGTTCCACCATACTATGAAGTCGACCTTCACTTGGTGGCTAATGATGTTAAATGAATATAATAGATGTTGCATAATCAAATTATGTCTAAATTAGTCTATTAATTTTTACAAACCAATATAGAGACTTTAACAAATGTTATCAAACCTTGATTGAATAATCATAAAAAATGAAAATGCCATGGCCAATGTACACTGAACAAAAATATAAATGCAAGATGTAGTGAGCATTTCTCCTTTGCCAAGATAATCCATCCACCTGACAGGTGTGGCATATCAAGAACCGATTAAACAGCACAAATAATTACATAGGTGCACCTTGTGCGGGGGACGATAAGTGGCCACTCTAAAATGTGCAGTTTTGTCACCAACACTATGCCACAGATGTCTCAAGTTTTGAGTGAGTGTGCACCTTGCATGCTGACTGCAGGGACCTTCACCAGAGCTGTTTCCAGAAAATGTCATGTACATTTCTCTACCATAAGCTGCGTCCAATGACGTTTTAGAGAATTTGGCAGTACATCCAACTGGTGGCAATTCGAATTCACAGAGATACCGTGACTAGATCCTGGGACCCATTGTTGTGCCATTCCTCTGCTGCCTTCACCTCATGTTTCAGCATGATAATGCACTGCCACATGTCGCAAGGATCTGTACACAATTTCTGGAAGCTGAAAATGTCCCAGCCTGCATACTCTCCAGAAATGTCACCTATTGAGCATATTTGGGATGCTCTGGATCGATGTGTATGATAGCGTGTTCCAGTTCCCGCCAATGTCCAGCAACTTCGCACAGCCATTGAAGAGGAGTGGGACAACATTTCACAAGCAACAATCAACAGCCTGATCAACTGTATGTGAATGAAATGTGTCGCGTCGCATGAGGCAAATGGTGGTCACACCAGATACTGACTGGTTTTCTGATCCATGCCCCTACCTTTTTTTTAGGTATCTGTGACCAACAGATGCATATCTGTATTCAAAGTCCATAGATTAGGGAAATCCATAGATTAGGGCCTAATTTATTTATTTCAATTGACTGATTTCCTTATATGAAATGTAACTAAATTGTGACATGTTGCATTTATATTTTTGTTCAGTATTCTTTGTCAGTTTCATCACCTGATAAAAAAAATATATATTTTGTTTACTTCCCCAGAAGAAAATCGAACCACAGCATTGAATGAACCGATATCCATCTTCTCTCCACTCTCCCCTCTCCAGATACTGACCCAATCAACCACCTGACCAATTAACCAATAAACGAGTTACACAACGCCGCTAGGCCCCGCCCAGTGACCAGGATGGCTAAAGGCACCCCTGGGAAGCCCAAAGGCAAGATGTCTGCCTATGCCTACTTCGTTCAGACCTGCCGGGAGGAGCACAAGAAGAAGAGTCCCGAGATACCTGTCAACTTTGCTGAGTTTTCCAAGAAGTGCTCCGGACGATGGAAGGTGAGAATATAATAGAATAGATCTTTATTGTACTTCTGAGAATGCGGTTGATTGTTGGTGGATGGGATTGATTGTTGGTGGATGGGATTGATTGTTGGTGGATGGTTGATTCATTGATTCGTTGATGGGTAGACAGATGATTGGTTGATTGATTGATTGTTTAATTGGTAATTGATGAACGATGATGACTTTTATTTTTCTTCAAGAGGGAATTATTTTCACAACTCACAAGTCACTGTTTAGACATGATAGTCGATTTTTCGAGTTTACATCTCTTAATACTACGTAGTGCACTGCACATGTTTGGTTATTGGGACGGAGCTAAATGAAATTCAATCATTCTTTTGTTTCCAAATCTATTGTTCCCATAAAGGACACGTTTGACAAACCATCTGGTAGACTACAAGCTGGTTGGTACTGTACAAGTCAAGAATGGCATGTTATTTGGTAACGAATGAGCAGTTACATATTCCCCACTTTAGGTGGCGCAACAAGACCACACATGTACTCAATGATGTCATGCTGACTTAGCATGCAATGTAAATTATGTCAGCAATTATATTTCCCCCGAAAATTGCAACAGAAAACACAAAAATACTGATGTCTTATATTGAAGGACACGTCCAGGTAGCCCCTCAAGGGTACAGGGTTAAGTCTATTTGTCATGGATAAAAAAATACTGTGAAACGCTCACTTACAACACCTTTTTTTGTTTGGTGCTTAATGAACACAACCGTCTATTGTCCGTCTATTGGTGGGAATGTTTTAAAGTGGTATAAATGTTATGATTTTTTTGCAGACTATGTCTGGCAAAGAGAAGGGGAAGTTTGAGGACATGGCGAAGCAGGATAAGGTGCGCTATGACAACGAGATGATGCACTTTGCCCCTGGCGGCAAGAAGGGAAGGAAGAAGGACCCCAATGCACCAAAGAGGCCCCCGTATGTACCACACACACACACACACACACACACACACACACACACACACACACACACACACACACACACACACACACACACACACACACACACACACACACACACACACACACACACACACACACACACACACACACACAGTATTCATACCCCTTGACCTATTCCACATGTTGTTGTGTTACAGCCTGTTACACCCATCTACACACAATACCCATAATGACAAAGTAAAAAAATGTTTTTAGAAATATTTGAAAATGTATTGCAAATTAAATACAGATTTATCTAATTTACATAAGTATTCACACCCCTGAGTCAATACATGTTAGAATCACCTTTGGCAGTGATTTCTGGGTAAGTTCCTAAGATTCTTACACACCAGGATTGTATAATATTTGCACATTATTCTTTGAGCTCTGTCAAGTTGGTTGTTTTTTAAATTTAATTAATACATTTTTTAATTTTACCCCTTTTTCTCCCCAATTTCGTGGTATCGAATTGTTGTAGTAGCTACTATCTTGTCTCATCACTACAACTCCGTACGGGCTCGGGAGAGACGAAGGTTGAAAGTCATGCGTCCTCCGATACACAACCCAACCAGCCGTACTGCTTCTTAACACAGCGCGCATCCAACCCGGAAGCTAGCCGCAACAATGTGTCGGAGGGTGCAACCTTGGTTAGCACGCACTGCGCCCGGCCCGCCACAGCAGTCACTGGTGCACGATGAGACAAAGACATCCCTACCGACCAAGCCCTCCCTAACCCAGACGACGCTAGGCCAATTGTGCATCGCCCCACAGACGTCACGGCCGGTTGCGACAGAGCCTGGGCGCGATCCCAGGGACTCTGATGGCACAGCAGTACAGCGCCCTTAACCACTGCGCCACCCGGGAGGCCAAGTTGGTTGTTGATCATTGCTGACAGCCATTTTCAAGCCAAGTTGAATTAATAACTTCACCATGCTCAAAGGGATATTCAACTTCAAATCAAATGTATTTATATAGCCCTTCGTAGTACAGCTGATTTCTCAAAGTGCTGTACAGAAACCCAGCCTAAAACCCCAAACAGCAAGCAATGCAGGTGTAGAAGCACGGTGGCTAGGAAAAACTCCCTAGAAAGGGATGGCCAAGATGTTCAAATGTTCATAAATGACCAGCATGGTCCAATAATAATAAGGCAGAACAGTTGAAACTGGAGCAGCAGCACGGCCAGGTAACCTGGGAACAGCAAGGAGTCATCATGTCAGGTAGTCCTGAGGCATAGTCCTAGGGCTCAGGTCCTCCGAGAGAGAGAAAGAAAGAGGGAATTAGAGAGAGCACACTTAAATTCACACAGGACACCGAATAGGACAGGAGAAGTACTCCAGATATAACAAACTGACCCTAGCCCCCCGACACATAAACTACTGCAGCATAAATACTGGAGGCTGAGACAGGAGGGGTCAGGAGACACTGTGGCCCCATCCGAGGACACCCCCCGGACAGGGCCTAACAGGAAGAATATAACCCCACCCACTTTGCCGAAGCACAGCCCCCACACCACTAGAGGGATATCTTCAACCACCAACTTACCACCCTGAGACAAGGCTGAGTATAGCCCACAAAGATCTCTGCCACGGCACAACCCAGGGGGGGGGGGGGGGGGGGCGCCAACCCAACTTCACCATGCTCGAAAGGATATTTTATTTTTTATCCATCTACCAATAGGTGCCCTTCTTTGCGAGGCATTATAAAATCTCCCTGTTTTTTGTGGTTGAAATTTACTGCTCAGCTAAGGGGACCTTAGTTAATTGTATGTGTGGGGTACAGATATGTGGTAGTCATTCCAAAATCATGTTAAACACTATTATTGCACAAAGAGTGAGTCCATGCAACTTATTATGTGACTTGTTAAGCCATTTTTTTGTATTATTCCACTTTGACATGATGGGTTATTGTGTGTAGGCCAGTGGCATTTAGCACATTTTTTACTCCTGAACTTATTTAGGCCATAACAAAAGGGTTGAATACTTATTGACTCAAGACATTTCAGATCTTCACTTTTTATGAATTTCTTCAAATTCTACATTATGGGGTATTGTGTGTAGGCCTGTGACACAACATCTCAATTTAATCAATTTTATATTCAGGCTGTAACACAACAAAATGTGGAAAAGGTGAAGGGGTGTGAATACTTTCTGAAGGCACTGTATATGACTGGATGGACAGATGGGGGGGACAGGCAGACACGCAACACACTACTTAGCTCGTGTTTATATCAATACTCACATAAGACGTCACATCACCCAATATGACAAAAGAAAATCCATACGGGTAAATAAATGAATATTGCACCTTTTTTTAAATTGTACCTTTCTCCCTAGATCTGGTTTCTTCATCTTCTGCGCGGACCACCGGCCCAAGATCAAGGCCCAGCATCCCAGCCTGGGGATAGGGGACGTGGCCAAGAAACTAGGCGAGCAGTGGAACAACCTTACTGATGCTACGAAACAGCCCTACCTGATCAAGGCCAACAAACTCAAAGACAAGTATCAGAAGGTAGAAGAACACCTGTGTATTAGTTATTGAATTAATGCTTTTTTTATATTCAGATCCTCTTTCATTTAGGATAAGCTGCTCTTACTTGGGGTCTACTCAGAATCAATACTAAGCAAACAAACCACACGCCGACAGAACCAAGATGCTATACCTTTCTATGGGTCCATCTCGAAAGGAGATAAGGGGAGGAAGCCAGCTTAGAGATGTATCCATATCGCTTGTAAACTTCATTCAGATAGCAAGATAGTAATATAATATGATACTGATAATAACACATTTGTCTGTCTCCCTACTCTCTCTCTATCTATCTTTCTCTCTCTCTCCAGGACGTGGCTGACTATAAGTCCGGTAAGGGGAAGGTGGGTGCTCCGAGCATGGTGATGGCCCCTAAACCCATGACGAAGAGTAATATGGATGACGATGATGATGATGACGACGAGGAAGACGAGGAGGAGGATGAGGAGGAGGAGGAGGATGACGAGTAGACCGACCGCATTCTGTTTTGTGTGTTGTGTTATTATGATGAAGATGAAGAGGATGACGACGATGGTCATGATTATTAAGGGATGCAGGGTTTTTTTTTCAGTTTGAAATGCGATTTGTAGGGGTTAGAGGAAGAAACACTGGTGATATCTTTATGTTGCTTAATTACGTTGCTCCGCCCCTGCCACACTTCCCTCCTCCCCACTCTTTGTTGTTTTGACTTTGTCACTATGTTGATTTTGTGTAAACCGCTTACGCAAAGTTCTCTATGTAACACTGAGTCCGGTTAAGAAGTTGAGACTGTACGTTACCTCGGCAACTGTGATTGAACTCAAAGCAGATCCCTAATAATCCCCCCAACAGCTGTGTGTTTGCACACATGCACGTGTGTGTGTGTTACTGTGTCCATTTCACCAGCACTGTCCAGTGTCTTCCTCAAAACCCTCATAGCATTGTCACTATACTGGGTGTACATCGATTCAACGGAGAAGCATTTAAAACCAGTAGTAGCATTGTGGCAAAACATTCTGTTTTTGGTGTGCTTCCCAAATGGCACCCTAATCACTATATAGTGCACTACTTTTGACCTGGGCTCATAGGGAATCCCAAAGAGCTCTGGTCAAAAGTAGTGCACTATATAGGGAATAGGGTGTCATTTGGGAGGCAGACATATATTTTTTTTTTAAGAATGTGCAAGGTGGTGTGTTACTGTATATGGTTGATTTAGACTTAGTCCTTGTTTTTCCCGTTTAACAAAAGAAATGGAGGCCTCCGGATGTAAGGTGATATCAGATTGCACATATCTAGTAGTGGTGTTGTTGGTGTAGCTAGGTGGCTGTGTATGTAGCTGTGTGTTGGTTGTTGCACCAGGAAGTGTTGTAATCGTGAATGTCGAACTCACTGTTCAACAGCCTCCCATGTAAACAAACAGTCATGGCTGGTTAGCTAGTGCACACTGGCTAACAGTAATTTCACACTACAACTCACTCATTGTCTGGGGTAATTCCTAACTTCCATTTAAGTCAAATTTTCACTTAGTCATGCAACAGAGGAGGGTGGATACCACCCAACCAACGGTATATAATGGGAACTATTATCTCCCTTTTGGCTAAAGTGCACTTTTACTATTAACCGTTCGTTCATTGTTACAAGATCTTCTCATGGTTTAAAACACGACACATTGAGTGAAAAAGCACGGCTGTTGACTATTATAATAAACCTGTACTTATCTGTATCTAAGAGGATTTTCTTTTTTGTATGTTTTAGAAGAGCTACATTTGCTATTATTATTAAAGTATGACATTTTTACACGTGGTGTTATGTATTAATGATTTCCATCCAAACCATCTAAACTTGCTCCACACTTGTCTGCCAAAACAGTGAACATCCCTGCCTATAACACATGTATTATTATTATAAAAAGAGTTGTCTGGATATTATAACTAAAAGTTGATCAACAATAAAGAGAACATGATTTGCCCTTTGAACTCTATACTTTACTCTTAAAATAATTATCCTGCTGATCAGATACCTGACTTATTCCATCTCAACCTACAGGGTTGACAACAGAATATTCTAGCACACCATTACAACTTCATGTTTTTTACATTACACGTTGTTGATTAATCAATGTGATATAGGTCACTCGGGAAAATCTGAGAATTCACCTTAAATCCCTAATTTTGACAGGTAAATCTGATTTTACTCCCACATGTCCTACAGTGTTATTATCCTCTTGACAGTGAAATATAATGGGTCTGTATTTACCACTCTCTTTAAAGGGATATTTCACCCAAATTATAAAATGACACATTGGTTTCCTTTTCCCTGTAAGCAGTCTATAGACAAGTTATGACAGCAATCCATGCATTGGTTCAGTTTCCCTGGCATTGTTTCCACTGTTTCTACATGCAATTTTTTTTGCATTTGTGGCACAAATCCCATTCAAGTCATGGGACCGATATTAGCATTTGTCCAACTCATCCGAAAGTATCTCCAATTTCTTGTGAAGCTCAACAAAGTAATTTACAGATGTTTTGAGCATGTGAGAAAAATGCTAATATCGGTCCTATGACTTGAGTGGGATTTGTGCCACAAATGCAAAAAAAATTGCATGTAGAAACAGTGCCAGGGAAACTAAACCAAAGCATAGATTGCTGTCATAACTTGTTCATAGAATGTTCATGTTCTGGAAGGGAGATACAAAAGGGAAACATTAGGGACACAACATAGGAGGTGCATGAATCATAAAGTAGTACCAAGTGAACATGGGGAGAATGTGAGCTTAACATGAACTTTAAACTGAGGAGACTTCAAACTCATACCTAGAGCAAAGGAGCCATAGAATTTTGCAAGTTGTGGACATGGATATACAAAGGGATATACCATTGGGCAACGAGTATGTATTATTAAGGACTTCTTCAAACAGTATAATAACAAAGACTACTTACTTCATCCTATCAGGCACAATGGAAGGAGGAAGGATAGGGCCACCCACAGGGCCACCTAAAGCATCACCGAGCATTAACTGAACTGGTAGGTAAGAAGGAGCATGCAGCTTATTATGGGGAATGAAAGGGGTGAAAAATGTAGAGGAGAGTGGAGCGAAAACAGGTGTAGATGGAAGGGGAGTGACCTCGGAGTCCTGTAGGCGTGCCACGACTCTTCACAGCAGTTAGGGTTGAACTGGGATGTAGACATGAAGCTAGGGTTAGAGTTAGGGTTGAATCGGGGTTGAAAAGGTAGCACACTAACTCCAACTCCAACCCTAACCCTAACCCTAATACCCCCCCCACCACCAGCACCACCACCACCAACAACTACAACAACAACAAATAGAGCTCCCCATCTCTGAATTCCCATTTTAAGCCCTCCTCTGCATGTACTGTGTCAATGAATTGCACAGCTGTGATCACATCTGGATTCACTACTTTCTACATTTTGCCGCTAGGTGGCAATAGAGCTAGATGGACAGTCACAAGCATGCAGGGTTGGGTAGGTTACTTTCTAAATGTAATTGGTTATAGTTACTAGTTAGTTACCTGTCCAAAATTGCAATCAGTTATGTACATTTTGGATTACCCAAACTCAGTAACGTAATCTGATTACTTCCAGTTACTTTTGGATTACTTTCCCTTTAAGAGGCATTGGAAGAAGACAAAAATGATCCATCAAACGCATTTGGTGTGTCATCATAGTGATCTCTGACTTGTGGTCAGACTCGCTCAGGTGGAACAAACTTAAACGTGCACCGATTTTCAATGCTGAATTTAATGTAATTTCACACAATACGGACCCACACAGACCCACACAGACACACACACACACACACACACACACACACACACACACACACACACACACACACACACACACACACACACACACACACACACACACACACACACACACACACACACACACACACACACACACACACACACACACACACACACACACACACACACACACACACACACACAGGGAAGCAGCCTTTCCAATGACAAATGATGACCGAAAAGGTCTCAGCGCTATTGTTGCGCCAATATTGATTATAAAAAATAAACTGTTAGGCCTTGCAGTGAAAGCAATCATCTAAGGAGCATTCTCTCAAGTGTCACCTTTGAAATATATATCATTCCTATATGAAGTATATAACCTAGCCTACACTTCTATTACATTTCAATACCATATTAAAAGCAGGATTCAATCCAGAAATTATGTGGTGAACTGGGGACAGGGAAACCCTGAATTCGGTTTAAGGTTTGGTTATTTTGGTTATTCCCTATGGAAATGCACGACAAACTGGAGGGCATTGAATTATGATTGTGACAAGAGTAAAACAAATACATTCTGCCAGCGATTTGTTTTCCTCCTTATCGGTGACAAAAAGCCACACCCTCTTCCTAAAGCAGATTTCTAATTGGTGGGCCCGAGGGCAAGGGCGGGCCAATCCAGTTGTCGTTCACTAATTCACATGTTTCTGAATCAGCAATTGGTCGAAGGTGGTGTCTGTCACACGGGGAGGGCGTCGCTCTGTGTTTCGCTCGCTGTCAGAACTGGAGAAGGCAAGGAACGAAACGAACTGTTCATTGCCGTCTGTAGGCTGTGGAAACGGAATTTCAGGTAGCTAACTGTGCGAGCCGAACCGAGACGGATTGGACCTCGAGCCCGCAACGGAGAGGAGGAAAGAGGAGAGAATTGACGAAGACCTTGATATCCAAAATAGCGTTCAGATTTACACAAATATTACACTTTAGTAGCACTGAAACACAAGGCCTGCGAAGATGGGAGACAAGGCAGGCACCAGGTAGGAGACGTTCTCAGTATTATTATTATTTTTTTGGCGTTTGATTTTTTTGCGGTGATGTTTTGTGTTATTTGGGAAAATAGACAATCGACGGGATGAAAGGGTGGCCTAGGTTAACACGCAGAGACTGGGACGTGAAGGCAGCACACTGGTCGAGTTTCCCAGCAAAGAATCCGCGATAAGAAGGGGTTAATTAAGAAGTGTGCTCGTTGGTTCAGGGGAAGAGAGGAGGGAAGGAGGGAGTGAGAATTGCAGTGCAAACGATATCATCATCATCAAATATGCTCGCAACGCATAGCCTAGCCTACGGACTTGTGGCGATACAGTTATCCAGCATGCAAAACAGTGGATCAGTTTGTCAGCTGTCAGAATTCGCATAGGGTG
The DNA here is from genome assembly GCF_021184085.1 of Oncorhynchus gorbuscha. NCBI lineage: Eukaryota > Metazoa > Chordata > Actinopteri > Salmoniformes > Salmonidae > Oncorhynchus > Oncorhynchus gorbuscha. Next base: position 23,056,819 of record NC_060197.1, read on the forward strand.
GGGTTACATGGCAAACAACCTTCAATACATCATGAATTCTAGCCTATTCCAACCAGATCTAGCAAGTGTTGATGAACTCGGCTATTGTAACCAGCGACTTGGATGTCTTGATACAGTGTTTATAAAAATGATATTACTGTGTGCGGCCTCATCATTGTCAACGTGAAAACTTTCTTATTATTACAATGTAATCTAGACTGCAGTAGGTTAACCTACTGCCAGGGCCGAATTAATGCAGGGTCTTACCGGTGCTGAAGCCCCTGGGTCCAGGCCCGTGGGGGCCCAAGAAGCAGAAAAGATGTTGACAAAAATAAAATAATTAAGGAAATATATATACTGTTTAATTGATATGTCATATATATTATACTTTTTCAATGCAACCGCCAACCACAGGAAGACTGAGGAGCCTGCTCTCAATGAGTGTAGACAGCCTGCTGCCGCTCTGCTCATCATCACATGGGGGAGGAGAGGAGGTAGAGGGCCCATGTGGGTAACTGGGGGCCCCTGCCTTGATTGGGTAACAAACAAAAATGGTCTAATAAATAAAATGTGACTGGTTAATTGTGTGAGTCATGGGCTGGGCTCAAGAGGCATAAAATAAACGATATATCTTTTTAAATGTAATATAACGTTTTATCCAACCACAGGAGCCTGCTCTCAAGTACAGCAGAGAGCATCATTTAGCCACAGAGGATCAATAGTTTGTAAAAAATAAAAATGGATTGAGTTTTATCACAAGCACATACAGTATCTGCCTAAATTAAGGAAACACTGGCATGAAGTGTTTTAAAAGGGTATTATACCATCGCAAGCTGCCAGAACACAGATTCTACAAGTGGACCTAAACCATGCCAGGAAAAGGCAACCCACACCGTAACATATACTTTGTATACTTTGTTTTCTCAAGTGTTTCCTTTATTTTGGCAGTTACCGGTATGCCTACAGTCGGAAAGGCCGCAGTTTGGGTAGCATGCGCAACAAATACAGACTAGCGCTTGTTGCGTTGTGGCTATAGCCATATAATTCATAGAAGGGGTTTGTAACTTCTTACCCTGGCAATTTGACTGTTAAACTCATGGTTACACGAGAAATGGATGCCAGTCCTGACTTGAATGAATTATATTTCTATGGTTGGTTCCAGCTGACGGTTTTCTTTTTTTCACATTTCAAAATTAAATAGCCGGGAAAAACGCACAGTTTGACAAGCAAATGCCTACTGCTGAAAAAAGTCGACTAATCTGTCTGTAAAAGCAATAGATACATTTTTCTCAAATCCCAATTTGTAGCAAACAGCAGCACTGTTTTTTTTATACGTATCTCATCTTGAGATAGGCTAAAGCCATCACTGTGAGTAGCATATGGCTTCATCTTCATAATTAGGTGTGTCAGTTTCTCACTGGACATTTTATTTAGTATCCTACTGTAGATTATGATATCTATATGTACAGTGCATTCGGAAAGTATTCAGACCCCTTGACTTTTTCCACATTTTGTTACGTTACAGCCTTATTCTATAACGTATTCAATTAGATATGCTCCTCATCATAAGTATGCAGACCCTTAGGGGGGAGAAGGCCTTTGGTCAAGGAGGTGACCAAGAACCCGATGGTCACTGTGACCGAGCTCCTCTGTGGAGATAGGACAACCATCTCTGCAGCACTCCACCAATCAGGCCTTCATGCCAGAGTGGCCAGATGGAGGCCACTCCTCAGTAAAATGCACATGCCAGTCCGCTTGGTGTTTGCCAAAAGGCACTTAAACAACTCTTAGACCATGAGAAACAAGGTTCTCTGGTTTGATGAAACCAAGATTGAACTCTTTGGCCTGAATGCCAAGCATCACGTCTGGAGGAAAACCTGGCACCATCCCTACGATGAAGCGTGGTGGTGGTAGCACCATGCTGTGGGTATGCTTTTCGGCGGCAGGGACAGGGAGACTCGAGGGAAAGATGAACGGAGCAACGTACAGAGAGATCCTTGGTGAAAACTTGCTCCAGAGCGCTCAAGACCAGGGCAAAGGTTCATCTTCCAACAGGACAAAGACCCTAAGCACACAGCCAAGACAACGCAGGAGTGGCTTCGAGACAAGTTTCAATGTCATTATGGGGTATTGTGTGTAGATTGATGAGGGAAAAAACAACAATTGAATCAATTTTAGAATGAGGCTGTAACATAACAACATGTGGAAAAGGCAAGGGGTCTGAATACTTTCTGAAAGCACGGTATATATGTGTGTGTGTGTATATATCTCTATATCCTCATAATATTGTACAATCTGTGTGTTGCTTCATTGGCCTGGGCTATTGTTTGTTTGAATTCAAGACCAGATTGATCTCAGTTTGTCAGAGTAGCCATTCGGGGCCTATGATTTCTTAATCCGGCCCTGCTTGCTGCCCCACTTCATTTTTAGGGTAACCCTGAATGTCATGCACAAGGCTACCTCTAAAAGCCGCCAACTGTTTGTCTGTCTGTTTCTGTGGAAATAAAACGGAACGTGATCCTACCAAAAGCATGACACCTCCGACTATGACGTGTGTTTGACGCATGGTTCTGGTTTAATTCTAGTGCACGCACACGTGGTGGTAGCTCGAGCCTAGACCTTGGGAGTTCATGACCTGAGATACAGTACAATAGATAGATCCCATATGAAATACTCATTCTGCTTTTCTCTCTCTGTCTCACTCTCTTCACGGGCTTTGTCATTCTGACTGTCTTTCTCTCTCTCTCTCTCTCTCTCTCTCTCTCTCTCTCTCTCTCTCTCTCTCTCTCTCTCTCTCTCTCTCTCTCTCTCTCTCTCTCTCTCTCTCTCTCTCTGTGTCCATCTGAATTAGCCTACATATGGAGAAAGCTAAATATTGTTTTCTTTAATCCCCTCCTTTCTTAGTTAAATGTGACCACTTGAGGAAGAAGAACAAATGAACATGTTTAATGTGGTTTCCTTTTCTCTCTGTGTGTGTGTGTGTGTGGTGGGTTTTACCTATCTTATGGGTGTGTGGGATGTTGTAGTTTAAACCTGATTATAACGGGGTTCTTCTTTTGCCAACTGTCCAAATGAAAACATAACAAAAAAAGCGGTAGGCAAGGCCTATTGATTAGCAAAGGGTATATTCCAAATAGCACCCGTTTCCCTACATAGTGCACTACTTTAGACCAGAACCCTATCGGCACTATTAGGGCTGGGCGATACGGCCTAAAGATCATATCAAGATGTTTTTTTCCCTTCTTTTTTTAAACTTATGGGCGTTTCACAATAGGCTATATACTGCATACCTAAAAATACAAACAATTCTCTAAAGCTTTGTTGCACAATTAAAGGTCAAATACACTTCATTTCAAACAGTCAGGAGTAATCAAATGAATTCAGGGCTTGTAAAAGGATACCAAGGCCAAGTATCAGCCTTCCACAACCATACGACCCACTAATAAGCTAACTATTTAGTCAAAATAGTTTAACCTGCTTTTCTTTGTAATAATCACTGATCTGGCGTTATAGTCTATGACAATTATTTTTTGTTACAAATCTGATCAGAACAATGCACATCCACTCAGGATTATTCGCATGCGTACTAGAAAATGAACACAGGTCTCACAAACAATATGTGAAGCACACGTGCTAGTGACTAGCCATCTAATCTTTACAAGTCTAGCCAACTTGGATCTATTTGCTTGCCGACAAGGTAGAACACTGTTATGAGTACACCCTCCAACTGTTTGAACAACAACAGCCTGTTCGCTTTGTTTAGATGTTGAAATCAAGGGGCCTACCTGGATAAGAATTAGCTTATTTCTCAGAATGAGAACGAGTTGCCAATTCCTTATATAAATGCGCCTTTTTAAATGCTCCTTGCACATTTGATAAAACACAGACTAGACTGCTAACACATAGCAGTATGTTAGGTACAGTATGTTAGGTACAGTATGTTAGGTACAGTATGTTAGGTACCACAATGCCGCACGCGACAGAAACCGAGAAATGTAGTTTTCCACAATCAGGTTTTAGTAGTTGAAACATAAAAAGGGGAAACGGCTGATTCTGTTGTACCAAACCTCAAATGCAAATAGTGAATTGAAACTGCGCTTTGTCAGAGAGGATGAATTGATCTTTTGCCTTTGTTGTTGTTGAGTGGCAGGGGAGGGGCTGGTGCACACAGCACAGAAGGAGATGAGACCAAAAAGACACAACCTCGATTCTTGCGATTTCAGGCATTTGGAACATTGCACTAAAACATACATTCGAAATGAATCAAAATGAATTGGATTATTAGTCCAGCCCTAGGCACTATGGGCCCTGGTCTAAAGTAGTGCACTATAAAGGGAATAGGGTGCCATTTTAAGACTCACCCATAGATTCACAGAGGGTAAGCAGGGGGCTGCTTGCAAGAAATCGGTGTCATCCATCCGGTGTCTATTAGTCTAGGGGGGGAAAAATAACACCTATTTTTTTTTTACTGGCCCTCTCAATCTGGTCTCTCATCTCTCTTGCTCTCAATCTGGTCTCTCATCTCTCTTGCTCTCAATCTGGTCTCTCATCTCTCTTGCTCTCAATCTGGTCTCTCATCTCTCTTGCTCTCAATCTGGTCTCTCATCTCTCTTGCTCTCAATCTGGTCTCTCATCTCTCTTGCTCTCAATCTGGTCTCTCATCTCTCTTGCTCTCAATCTGGTCTCTCATCTCTCTTGCTCTCAATCTGGTCTCATCTCTCTTGCTCTCAATCTGGTCTCTCATCTCTCTTGCTCTCAATCTGGTCTCATCTCTCTTGCTCTCAATCTGGTCTCTCATCTCTCTTGCTCTCAATCTGGTCTCTCATCTCTCTTGCTCTCACTCTCTCTCTCATCCTTTGCTCCTCTCTCTGACTCCCTCGCTTTTCTCACTACAGAGACAGATAGAGAGGAGGCGTAGAGGAGTGGGTGTGATGTAGAACGCATTGTAACCGCCCGCGAGCCAGTTGTCCTTTTATTGCTGTTAGATATGATCACACACACACACACACACACACACACACACACACACACACACACACACACACACACACACACACACACACACACACACACACACACACACACACACACACACACACACACACACACACACACACACACACACACACACACACACACACCCGCGCATACGCACACACACACACCCGCGCATACGCACACACACACACCCGCGCACACGCACACACACGCACCCGAGCACACGCACACACACGCACACGCACCCGAGCACACGCACGCACACACACGCACGCACGCACACACGCGCACACACACACACACGCACACACCCGAGCACACGCGGTTGTACAATGGGGAACAACCTTTGGTTGTAACACAACTGCCTCGTGCCTCGTCACATTGACTCAGTACTGGTACTCCTCGTATGTAGTCTTGTTATTAGTCTTTTATTGTGTTACTATCTCCTTTTATTTTATTTTTTAACTAAACATTATTGGGAAATTGCTCATTAGTAAGCATTTCATTGTAAAGTCTACAGCTGTTGTATTCGGGGCATGTGACAAATACAATTTGATTTAATTTGCTTATGATGTGTATTGGGTGATAGAAAGCCTTGGGGTGAAGTTTCTGACTATTGTAGTGGTGTTACACAACTTTAGTGGTTAGAGACACAGAGGCAGAGAGGAGCACAGGGAGAGATAGAGGGAACTAGATGGAGTGAGAGATGGAATGGTGAGAGATGGAATGGTGAGTGATGAGGGAAGTCAATTGCAACCCTGACACACACACACACACACACACACACACACACACACACACACACACACACACACACACACACACACACACACACACACACACACACACACACACACACACACACACACACACACACACACACACACACACACACACACACACACACACACACACACACACACACACACACTCTCCTATATGTACAAAGATGCATCCTCCCTGAGCATTAAGGAATTCCTCAGCCCCCCCGTTCCTCCCTCTGTTATTAGAACAGAGGGTGGAGGAAAAGAGAAGAGACAGTCCCAAATGGTGCATGAAGAGTACAAGCGTGGGATGGATGGATAGAACAGGATAGTGATGGACTGACTGACCTCACTGGAGAGTGAGAGAGGTAGGGAGAGAGAGAGAGAGAGGTAGGGAGGGAGAGAGAGAGAGAGAGAGAGAGAGAGAGAGAGAGGGAAAGAGAGAGAGAGGGAGTGAGTGAGTCTGGTAGTTTTAAGAGGATGTCTTTTAGGCTGAACCTCTGTCACTTACAAATGGATTGTGTGTGTATCTCCGTATGCTGTGTGTGTTTGCGTGTGTTTCCCATGCCGTGTGTGCGTGTTACGTTCTCCACCTCTCCCTTTAGGTAGATGAAAAGAAAATCAAGGCCATTGACGTCTCACCTCCTGTCATACCCTTTAACTGATCTGTCCACCCCCATCTGTGTGTGGATTAACAAAAGAGCTTAGAATCTCCTTCATCGATTAATTGTTCTAGCCCCTGTGTGTGTGTGTGCGTGTGCACGCGTGTGTGCGTGTGCGCGTGTGTGTGTGCGTGTGTGTGTGCGTGTGTGTGCGTGTGTGTGTTAGGGCTGGGTATTGCCAGGGCCCTCGCGGTACGATACTTAGGTGCCGTTAAGATATGTATTGCGATTCTATATGTATTGCGATTCTATATGTATTGCGATTCTATATGTATTGCGATTTGATATTAGGATTTGACGTTCCAAATATATTGCTCATTATACGTCTGCTGCAGAGACGCGAGAGAGAGAGCGTGAGGAAATGAGTTTTGATCAGTCAGGGAAATAGAAGTGCTGAAAACATGGGTCACCATTTAAAAAGAAGGTGGAGAACAATCAGTAGGATGAAAAATACCAGAGTTTTACCGCACGTACAGCCCACTAGCGCTAGCAAACGCAACCTACAGTTTTTTATTCATTTTACAAATCGATACTTGGGAGTCACATCAATATACTATTGTCCAAAAATAATATTACGATATGCAACTATTGACTAGTCTGTGTGTATGAACCATTGGGTTCTAAATTGAAGTTCTGCCTCAGGGTAGCAGGTGAAAGCAGCGAGAGAGGGAAATAGAGAGAGTGGGGGTAGGGAAGGAGAGAGGGGAGAGTGAGAGCCAAAGATAGACATTGAATTCTCTATTACGGCCCTCCCTCTCACACCTCCAGGGAGACCGAAGGGAAGGTTGAGCTGAGCCGAGAGAATCAAGCGTCTCTGAGAAGGACTGCTGATTTAGGCTCAATTTAGCCTTTTAGATGAATAAGATGGACAGGGGAGTACTGCTAAATAGCATATATTACTGATCCTAGATCAGTAGTCTTACTCTGAGAAGCTCGAAACATACGGACCCTGATGTTGGATAAGCAAGGCTTAAGAGGAGGAGGCTGCAACAAGCTCTCACCGACTCACTGCAGAATCCAACGTTTGTCCATAAACGTCAAATTGCGAAGGTTAAGTTTAGGCATTCATTCCAAATGGTTAAGGGCTTATGGTTTAGGACAGGGTTAAAATAAAACAAATAGTGCCTAGAACTGGGATTGAACATGTAAACGAAAACGAAAACAACTCCGGGTTACGTTTGTGGCATTAATTTGGAATGTTAAGGATGAAGGTATAGTATAGGGAATAAACAATAAAAAAATGAATGTCTAGCTCTGGAATTGAACACGCAACCCTCAAAGCTGAGGCTTGCGGCTTATGTTCATTCGCCATCCCCGTCCACAATGCCCTAGCACATTGGTTCCGAAACCGGGGCTTCCCTGATATGAAAATGTGGTCACGGGAGAATTTCTCAAATCCTGGTAAAAAAAAAAATATATATATATATATACACTACTGATCAAAAGATTTAGAACACCTACTCATTCCAGGGTTTTTCATTTATTCTTTACTATTTTCTACATTGTAGAATAATAGTGAAGACATCAAAACGATTAAATAACACATGGACTCATGTAGTAACCAAAAAAGTTTGAAACAAATCAAAATATAGATTTTTTGATATTTTGATACCCTTTGCCTTGATGACAGCTTTGCACATTCTTGGCATTCTCTCAACCAGTTTCACCTGGAATGCTTTTCCAACCGTCTTGAAGGAGTTCCCACATATGCTGAGCACTTGTTGGCTGCTTTTTTTCACTCTGTGGTGTGACTCATCCCAAACCATCTCAGTTTCATTGAGGCCAGGTGATTGTGGAAGCCAGGTCATCTGATGCAGCACTCAATCACTTTACTTTTTGGTAAAATAGCCCTTCACAAAGACACAGCGGTTGGACACAAAAATCTCAAATTTGAACTCATCAGACCAAAGGACAGATTTCCACCGGTCTGATGACCATTGCTCGTGTTTCTTGGCCGAAGCAAGTCTCTTCTTATTGGTGTCCTTTAGTAGTGGTTTCTTTGCAGCAATTTGTCCATGAAGGCCTGATTCATGCAGTCTCCTCTGAACAGTTGATGTTAAAATGTGTCTGTTGAACTCTGTGAAGAATTTATTTGGGCTGCAATTTCTGAGGCTGGTAACTCTAATGAACTTATACTCTGCAGCAGAGGTAACTCTGGGTCTTCCATTCCTGTGGCGGTCCTCATGAGAGCCAGTTTCATCATAGCGCTTGGTGGTTTTTGTGATTGCACTTGAAGAAACTTTCGAAATTCTTGAAATGTTCCGCATTGACTGACCTTCACATCTTAAAGTAATGATGGATTGTATTTTCTCTTTGCGTATTTGAGATGTTTTTGCCATAATATGGACTTGGTCTTTTACCAAATAGGGCCATCTTCTGTATACCACCCCTACCTTGTCACAACACAACTGTTTGGCTGAAATGAAAATCCTACACTCGATCCCTCCGATGTCAACAACTACAGACCAGTATCCCTTCTTTCTTTTCTCTCCAAAACTCTTGAACGTGCCGTCCTTGGTCAGCTCTCCCGCTATCTCTCTCAGAATGACCTTCTTGATCCAAATCAGTCAGGTTTCAAGACTAGTCATTCAACTGAGACTGCTCTTCTCTGTATCACGGAGGCGCTCCGCACCGCTAAAGCTAACTCTCTCTCCTCTGCTCTCATCCTTCTAGACCTATCGGCTGCCTTCGATACTGTGAACCATCAGATCCTCCTCTCCACCCTCTCCGAGTTGGGCATCTCCGGCGCGGCCCACGCTTGGATTGCGTCCTACCTGACAGGTCGCTCCTACCAGGTGGCGTGGCGAGAATCTGTCTCCTCACCACGCGCTCTCACCACTGGTGTCCCCCAGGGCTCTGTTCTAGGCCCTCTCCTATTCTCGCTATACACCAAGTCACTTGGCTCTGTCATAACCTCACATGGTCTCTCCTATCATTGCTATGCAGACGACACACAATTAATCTTCTCCTTTCCCACTTCTGATGACCAGGTGGCGAATTGCATCTCTGCATGTCTGGCAGACATATCAGTGTGGATGACGGATCACCACCTCAAGCTGAACTTCTGCAAGACGGAGCTGCTCTTCCTCCCGGGGAAGGACTGCGCGTTCCATGATCTCGCCATCACGGTTGACAACTCCATTGTGTCCTCCTCCCAGAGCGCTAAGAACCTTGGCGTGATCCTGGACAACACCCTGTCGTTCTCAACTAACATCAAGGCGGTGGCCCGTTCCTGTAGGTTCATGCTCTACAACATCCGCAGAGTACGACCCTGCCTCACACAGGAAGCGGCGCAGGTCCTAATCCAGGCACTTGTCATCTCCCGTCTGGATTACTGCAACTCGCTGTTGGCTGGGCTCCCTGCCTGTGCCATTAAACCCCTACAACTCATCCAGAACGCCGCAGCCCGTCTAGTGTTCAACCTTCCCAAGTTCTCTCACGTCACCCCGCTCCTCCGCTCTCTCCACTGGCTTCCAGTTGAAGCTCGCATCCGCTACAAGATCATGGTGCTTGCCTACGGAGCTGTGAGGGGAACGGCACCTCAGTACCTCCAGGCTCTGATCAGGCCCTACACCCAAATAAGGGCACTACGTTCATCCACCTCTGGCCTGCTCGCCTCCCTACCACTGAGGAAGTACAGTTCCCGCTCAGCCCAGTCAAAACTGTTCGCTGCTCTGGCTCCCCAATGGTGGAACAAACTCCCTCACGACGCCAGGACAGCGGAGTCAATCACCACCTTCCGGAGACACCTGAAACCCCACCTCTTTAAGGAATACTTAGGATAGGATAAAGTAATCCTTCTCACCCCCCTTAAAATATTTAGATGCACTATTGTAAAGTGGTTGTTCCACTGGATGTCATAAGGTGAATGCACCAATTTGTAAGTCGCTCTGGATAAGAGCGTCTGCTAAATGACTTAAATGTAAATGTAAATGTAAATGCATTAAGAAGGAAATAAATTCCACAATTGTTTTTTTAACAAGGCATATCTGTTAATTGAAATGCATTCCAGGAGACTACCTCATGAAGCTGGTTGAGAGAACGCCAAAAGTGTGCAAAGCTGTTGTTGCAAAGGGTGGCTATTTGAAGAATCTCAAATATAACATATATTTTGAAACGTTTTTGGTTACTACATGATTCCATATGTGTTATTTCATAGTTTTGATGTCTTCAGTATTATTTTACAATGTAGAAAATAAAGAAAAAGCCTTGAATGAGTAGGTGTTCTTAAACGTTTGACTTGTACTGTATATGCAGTATGTAATATCGTCGTTGTCTATCAAAATAATTGTAATGCAGCTAACCTTAATCTAAATGAAAATGATTCATATCTAAAAGTAGAAATTCAACTAGAGAGGGCCCTTAGAATGGTGGGAAAAGTCTGCACCTGAGCGTTGCACTTGAATCATTCCCATGGTGAATGGCTGAGCCACTACGCTATGAAGCCACACACTATTGCACAGACTTTGCTGTCACCGGGGGCAATAGATATGGTAAAAATAATTTGCTGGGAGGCAGAGGCACAGAATCTCACATCAATGCCTTTGTCAGATAACACGAGTGAAACTAGGAACTGGTTCTATAGCTAGCACTCAAGAGGAAACTCTGACTGAATGACATAAATCCCTGCTCTCCAGATGGACTTTAGCTGTGAGGGCCGAGTTGCCTGCGCATGGACTTTTGTTCAATACATGTCGTGGGATGCTATTCACATGGACAAATTGTTCTGTCTCACGATTCCAGAGCATGGAACTGCACAGGCTATGTTTAGTGTTTAGCTGCATGGTTATATTGATGAAAAACACAGATGGCTTTTGCACAGATGGGGCTCCATCTATCATTGGATGGCGGGCAGGCCACTGCACTCTAGTTATGAATGTGTCTCCCTTTGCCATGTGGACACATTGTATGATACAACCACTGAGCTACACTATACACAGTACAAGTCAAAACTCTGGACGCACCTACTCATTCAAGGTTCTTTTTCTTTATTTGAACTGTTTTCTACATTGTCAAATAATAGTGAAGACATCAAAACGGTGGGAACCACGCATGCGGAGGTCATCCGTTCAACCTACTCTGCGTCTCACAAATACGGTTAGAACCAAAAATCTCCAATTTGGACGCATCGGACCAATGGACGGATTTCCACCGGTCTAATGTCCATTGCTTGTGTTTCTTGGTCGAAACAAGTCTCATCTTATTGCTGTCCTTTAGTAGTGGTTTCTTTGCAGCAATTTGATCATGAAGGCCTGATTCACGCAGTCTCCTCTGAACAGTCGATGTTGAAATGTGTCTGTTACTTGAACTCTGTGAAGCATTTATTTGGGCTGAAATTTCTGAGGCTGGTAACTCTAATGAACTTATCCTCTGCAACAGAGGTAACTCTGGGTCTTCCGTTCCTGTGGCGGTCCTCATGAGAGCCAGTTTCATCATAGCCTGGTCGATTGCACTTGAAGAAACTTTCGAAGTTCTTGAAATGTTCCGGATTGACTGACCTTCACATCTTAAAGTAATGATGGATTGTCTTTTCTCTTTGCTTATTTGAGATGTTTTTGCCATAATATGGACTTGGTATTTTACTAAATAGGGCTACCTTCTGTGTACCACCCCTATCTTGTCACAACTGATTGGCTCAAACGCATTAAGAAGGAAAGACATTCTACAAATGAACTTTTTAACGAGGCACACCTGTGAATTGAAATGCATTCCAGGTGACGACCTCATGAAGCTGGTTGAGAGAATGCCAAGAGTGTGCAAAACTGTAGTCAAGGCAAAGGGTGGCTACTTTGAAGAATCTCAAATGTAAAATATATATGGATTTGTTAAACACTTTTTTTGGGTTACTACATAATTACTACATAATGTGTTATTTCATAGTTGTCATGTCTTCACTGTTATTCTCCAATGTAGAAAATAGTAAAAATAAAGAAAAACCCTTGAATGAGTTGGTGTCCAAACTTTTGACTTGTACTATATGTACTATATATACAAAAGTATGTGGACGCCCCTTCGAATTAGTGGATTCGGCTATTTTAGCTACACCCGTTGCTGACAGGTGTATAAAATCGAGCACACAGCCATATAATCTCCATAGGCAAACATTGGCAGTAGAATGGTCTTATTGAGAAGCTCAGTGACTTTCATAGGATGCCACCTTTCCAACATGTCAGTTCGTCAAATTTCTGCTCTGCTAGAGCAGTCCCGGTCAACTGTAAGCGCTGTTATTTTGAAGTGGAAACGTCTAGAAGCAACACCGGATCAGCCGCGAAGTCGTAAGCCACACAAGCTCACAGAAGAGATCCACCGAGTGCTGAAGCGTGTAGCGCGTGTAAAAAATATTTTGTCCTCGGTTGCAACTCACTACCAAGTTCCAAATTGCCTCTGTAAGCATCGTCAGCACAATAACTGTTCTTCGGGAGCTTCGTGAAATGGGTTTCCATGGCCGTGCAGCCGCACACAAGCCTGAGATCACCATGCGCCATGCCAAGCATTGGCTGGAGTGGTGTAAATCTCGCCGCCATTGGACTCTGGGGCAGTGGAAACACATTCCTATGGAGTGATGAATAACGCTTCACCATCTGGCAGTTCGACGGATGAATCTGTGTTTAGTGGATGCCAGGAGAACGCTACCTGCCCCAATGCATCGTGCCAACTGTAAAGTTTGGCCGAGGAATAATGGTCTAGGGCTGTTTGGTCAAAGCACCTCAGTTCCTGTGAAGGGAAATCTTAATTCTACAGCATACAATAACATTCTAGACGATTCTGTGCTTCCAACTTTGTGGCAACAGTTTGGGGAAGGCCCTTTCCGGTTCCAGCATGACAATGCCACCATGCACATAGTGAGGTCCATACAAAAAATGGTTTGTCAAGATCACTGTGGAATATCTTGACTGGCCTGCACAGAGCCCTGACCTCAACCCCATCGAACACCTTTGTGATGATTTTGGAACGCCGACCGCGAGCCGGACCTAATCGCCCAACATCGGTCCCCGGCCTCACTAAGGCTCTTGTGCAAGTTCCTGAATGAAGTCACTACAACAATGTTTCAACATCTAGTGAAAAGCCTTCCCAGAAGAGTGGAGGCTGTTATTGCAGCAAAGGGGGGGGGGGGACAGCTCCATATTAATGCCCATGATTTTGGAATGAGAGGGTTGACGAGCAGATGTCCACATACGTAGTGTATAATTGATACATTGAGAGTAACTGGTGGCAGAGCGCAGAACTCGGCAAACACATTCGATTGTAAACTACATCGCGCCTGTCTGTTTGCAAAACTATGTGGTGAAATGAGGCCAGAGCATGACAATGTTCTGTTTCACACCAAGGGGCTTGGTGGTTGTCGAGGGGGAGTGTTGGAAAGATCGTTTGTATTGAGAGAGGAACTGTTGTCATTCGCAATGGGTGTAAAAAAACCCCAAAAAACAGACTTAATGTGTTATGAAAAGCAAATGTGTCTCCTTGCCTATTTTAACAGGCATAGTTGTCGAAACTGAAGGAACGGAATGCAGGCATGCAGGGGAAATAGAAAAAGATTATACAGATGAGTGACCGAATCAGAGAAATCCATTTGACTGGGATCCTCGGTTG